>NC_044996.1:18995481-19200331 GCF_008728515.1 Papio anubis
TGGGGACCATTTTAGTATTCTGCCAATCGTAGATGGAGAAAGTTGTGTAGCAGGAATAGGATCCATGCGTATTTTGGCCACTTCATCGTGGAACTTACTTTCGCCTTCAGGACATGCTTGATCTTGTACATACCACTTCCATTTAATAATGGGGTGCTTCTATGTATACACATTGCTGTAACTTGGTGAGTCAGAAAGCACCTAGGATAAGACAGGCATGTCTAAGTAGCACTATAATTTGGCGTCCAAAGTCAAGCACTGAATGTCACCCAAGGCTCAGTAACAAATCACATATTTTTCAAAAGGATCAGCATGATGTTTGTGTCTTCAAGAAACTCATCTCAATTCAGAACTGGGGTCCTGTAGTCTTTGAGAAATCTAATAATTTCTCTTCTGCATGTACTTTCACCTTAGTGAAGGGCTACAGGACTTCTTTGAGTAAGAATGGGAGAAAGAGTGATGGTATAAACTTTTTCATTCTAGAAAGGTCCCTCCTCAAGAGGCCTTGTCTTAATTCATGAGGTTTTAGGTCTATAAACTAGTCAAGTCTGCAAGTTGATTGAGGCATAACCCTTCAGTCATCCTGGGGTTAAGGAGGGATATGTCTGAAATTCAGGAGATCCTACACAGCACCTCTTAGTACTCCTGTGTCCAGTGATGAAAGTCAATGAAAACTACAACAGCCTAATTCAATCAGGACTGCTTATGGCCATGAACCTCAAGATTGGAGGTTTGAGTCACCCCACTAGGAAAAGGTCTGTCACCAGGAAAGGTGCTTGCTGAAGACAAAGGGACTATGAAATGGGTAGTGGGAGAAGTGACTACGTTGAACATAGGCCGATACAAAGACTATCATAAGTCCTTGTTTCTGTTTATGTTTCAGAATAAAGAGTATCAATTCCTTATTTTGATATGAATTCATTTGCACATATATTAATATTATATGTGTCATATATAAGTTTATATGTGTGTGTATATATATATACTAAATATTTTTGGTTTTTACCTCCTGACATCCCCTGATCTCCTAGCACAAGATGTGTTATTAACTTTATTTTTCAACATTTAAGATATAGGATATTAAAGGCACAGTATGAATTAGGTAGCAGCAGATTGAACAAGATTTAAGAAAAATGTGGGGCTTTAGTGCCCTCTTTTGGAGAAGAGTTTGTATTTTCTTGGTTGCAGCTGGGAGAGTTGTACCACATTAGGGAGAACTGTGATTTGTTATTGTCTCTACTTAAAGATTAAGAACGGCATAAGGAGACGCGCATGGATACCAAAGTGACAAGGATATCACTTGCAATTTGTCAACTTGGTTCTGCCAAATTATATTAGCTATGGTTCTCTTTCTGGGAAGTATCTGGTGTTCCCCCTGGAGGTTCTTTGAAAATTGTGCAGGGCAGTGGATAGGAGGCAGCAGCCATTTGTAGCTCACACACATTGTTGCTGCTCTCTGGATTCACCTTATTGGTATGAAGCTGCAGCCAGACTTGCAATTTCTCTTCCTTTCCCTGGATGCTCTTTCACCTTCTCTATCTTCTGGGCCAGGTGTATGTGTTTAGCTCCATTACAAAGAGCCCTTCTTGGCTTTTCGTCACCAAGATCAGAGGCAACAAAAATGAACATGTACCTCCACCTGCCCTCATAATGTTCCAGATCATGTTTGTGGGTTTCAGCCTGTTTGTTACGCCGCCATCCTCAGCAGAGACGACAAAAGCCTTATAGAGACTGTGTTACCACCTTTCACAATTGCGTAAGACCAATTCTTTTTAACAAATCAATCATTCAGTTTGTGTATCTATCCACTGCCTTTATTAAGCCTCATTGTATCACCTGCTTATAGAGTTGCATAGTTTTACTCTATGCTGATAACTAGTACACACGGCCTGTCTTGAAATCCATTTCTAAAAATATCCTTGCTGTTAAGGTCAATATTTCTTAATTAAGCATGAACAAATACCACTGTTGATAGTGAGTGCAGTTTTGAAGTCTAAATTCTTATGTTCTTATCTTAATATTCTTTTAAAAAAAATAGTATGATTTACTTTTCTATGAAGGAATAACAAAGCACAAGAAAGACATCTAGACTGGGCGTGGTGGCTCATGCCTGTAGTCCCAGCCCTTTGAGAGACTGAGGCAGGAGGATTGCTTGAGCTCAGGAGTTAAGAGACCAGACTGGGCAACATGGCGAGACCCCAGCTCTACAAAATAAAAATAATAATAATAATACAAAAATTAATCAGACACGGTGGTGTGCACCAATAGGCCCAGCTACTTGGGAGGCTGAGGTGGAAGGATTGCCTGAGCCTGGGAGGCCAAGGCAGCAGTGAGCCAATATCCTGATGCTGCACTCCAGCATAGGCAACAGGGCAAAATTCTGTCAGAAAGAAAGAAAAGAAAGAAGGAAAGAAATAAAGAAGGAAGGAAAGAAGGAAGGAAGGACGGAAGGAAGGAAGGAAAGAAGGAAGGAAGGAAGGAAGGAAGGAAGGAAGGAAGGAAGGAAGGAAGGAAGGAAAGAAGGAAGGAAAGAAGGAAGGAAGGAAGAGAGGAAGGAAGGAAAGAAAGAGAAAGAAAGAAAGAGAAAAGACAACTAGAAATTTCCCCAGCATTAATGGACTTGTGAAAAATAATAAAATGTTTTATTTGTATATATGACAAGTTGAAATCTTTTTTTATACAAAATGTTTGCAAATTAATAAAAAACATAACATTACTTATCAATGTAAACATTTGTAAAATGTTAAGGAAAAACCACACAGTATTTTGCTCTTTTTGTGTTTTAAAAGCATAGAAAGGATCGGGTGTGGTGGCTCATGCCTGTAATCCCAGCAATTTGGGAGGCCGGGATGGGCGGATCACTTTGAGACCAGCCTGGCCAACATAGCAAAACCCCATCTCTACTAAAAATACAAAAATTAGCAGCATGAGGGCACCTGTGATGCCCTTGTAATCCCAGCTACTTGGGAGGCTGAGGCCTCCACGCCTGGCTCATTTTTGTATTTTGGGGGTTTCTCCATGTTGCTCAGGCTGGTATGGAACTACTGACCTCAAGTGATCTGCCCACCTTGGTCTCCCAAATTGATGAGAGTACAGCTACAGCCGTGAATAACAGTGCCTGGTCCTTGGCTTAGATTTTGAATATATTGTATAGTAGACTGGGTTTCTGGTTTGATTAACAGGTATAAGGTAAGGAAGGGTCTCCAAGAAGTCCATTCAAAAGGACTAAGTTTTGTCTTTTCTTTGGGTGCCACTCATATTCTCACGAGGGCTATAGGCAACAGAGTGTACCAAGACTCAAACGTTTCCTGGCACAGTTTCGCCAGGGTCTGCCTTAAAGTTTGATGAGTCCTATTAACCTTGCTGGAGGATTGTGGCCTCTGTGAGGAGTGGAGATGAAATTTAATTTTCAAAGCTTCGGCTACGTCTTGGGTTATATTTCCAAGAAAACAGGGTCCTTTGTCGCTCTGCAAGGAGCAGGGGAGGCCAAATCCTGGTATGATCTCTTTTGGCAGTGCCTTGGCTACTTCTGTAGCTTTCTCTGTTCTGGCGGGGAACGCTTCTACCCATTCGAGAATGGCGTCTATGAAAACTAAAAGGTATTTAAAAACTCAAAAGGAGGGCCTTTGGGTGCAGTCAGTGTGCCAGTCCTCATCAGAACAGGCTCCTTGCCACTGGACTGAGGTTAATAAAGGAGGAGACCCTTGTTTTGTTTGCCCCATGGTAATTTTGAGAGCAAAGTTTACAGGCCAGAGTGACTTTTTTATTGTGGTTGTCAGGCCTTTACCTGTAAACACATGGTCCATGCAGGTGGTCATAGCATCCTGCCCCATATGGAGGGAATTATGCAAATTTTTATCAAATTTTCATGGGTGGGACTAGCAAGAGTTTAAACCTATGAGCCTCCAACCCTCAGGATTTAGGGTCTTCTGATTTTCTTTAGCCTATGCTTGTTTTCTATAGTATAGGACAGATTTATATGAAAAGAATGGGGCCCGAGCACGGTGGCTCACATCCATATGAAATTCACCACTTTGGGAGGCTGAGGTTGGCGGATCACTTGACATCAGAAGTTCAAGACCAGCCTGGCCAACATGGCAAAATCCCATCTTTACTGAAAATACAAAAATTAGCCAGGTGGGGTGGCATGTGCCTGTAATCCCAGCTACTCGGGAAGCTGAGGCAGGAGAACTGCTCAAGTGAGAGAGGTGCAGACTGCAGTGAGCTGAGATCGCACCACTGCACTCCATCCTAAGCAACAGAGCAAAACTCCATCTCAAAAAAAAAATAAAAAATAAGAAATAAAGAGAATGGGCTGAGAAGAATAAGGTCATCTGGGCTACAGCTTCCGTAGCTGACGTCCTAGCTTCCCTGCCAGCCCTTGCATTGACCAATGCAACTGAGGAGTTTCCTTTTTGATGTTCTTGACAGTGAATGATGGCCAGTTGATTAGGATCATGCACAGCCTCATGAAGCTGCAGTATTTCCTTTGCACGTTTAATGGGGGAATTCCGGGCATTTAGAAGATCCCGCTCTTTTCAGATAGCTGCATGTGGTTGAAGCACAAAGAAGGCGTTCTTGGAGTCAGTGTATATGTTAAGTGCCTTTCCCTGACCTAGATCCAGGGCCCTAGGGAGAGGAACCAGGATCCAGGGTGAGGGCGATTAGCCCTGCTTTTTGTGTTGAGGTATTAGGTGGCAGTGTTTGGGTGTTTATTGTTTGGTATAGACTAAACACAGTACATCCTACCCTTGTTTTTCCATTTTTTAGAAAACTACTTCCATCAGAATGTAGAAAACTACATCATCAGGATTCTTGAGAACTGTATCTCTTAGATCTCTTCTACCTAAGTAGACCTGTTCTATGGTTTTAATACAGGAATGAGTTAGGTTCTCTGAGGAATTGACTGGCATGAGCAGAGCTGGATTAAGGGTATCATAGTAACCTTGGGGGAGTCCAGGAGGAGAGCCTGATGTTTGGTGAGTCTTCCTCTCAAGAGAGATCTAGGAATCAGGGTTCTACAGAACCCGTACATTACAAGAAAAGTTCTGTGTTGTCTCTTGGTTTGGGAACTAGGCAACTGTAGTATGGCCAGTTTTCTTTTTCCCGATAGCTGCCTTATTCCAGGGGTTATAATGTATGCTAAGTAAGTTAATCTCTGTTTGGTTAATTGTGCCCTTTTATTTGAAAACTTGTATCTACTTGCTCCAAGGGAATTTAAGACTGTGATGGTATTCTTGTCAGATGTTTCCTTGGTAGGGCTAGGTATCAAGATGTTATCTACATAGCGTAGGACACTGCATTCCCTAAGTGGTAACTCTCAAAGATCTTTGTCTAGGGCTAGTGCAAACAGGTGAGGGCTATCTTGAAAGCCCAGGAGCTATAACATGCAGGTGTGTTGGTGGGTGTTCCCCATATTTGGATCTGTCTATTCAAAGGTAAATAGAAACTGAAAGGACAGGTGCACTGGGATTAAAAACACAACATCTTTAAGGTCTAGTACACTAAACCATTGGCAATGCCCTAGAGTTTGGGTTAACAAGATATAAGGGTTCTCTACCAAGTGAGAAAGAGAGTTCCTGCCTCGTTTATGATTCTCAAGTGTTGTGCCAGTTGATATTCCCCATTTGGTTTTACCACTGGTCAGAATAGGAGTATTACAAGGTGATTGGAAGGACACTGGTAAACCATGCTGCAAGAATCTAGAAATTAAGGGCTCAAATCCTTTCTTTGTTTCTAACATTAGGGGATACTGCTTTTAATTGGGGCACCTATTGGGATCCTGTAGTTTAATGAACATAGGTTGAGCCCAAAGGGCTCTTCTGAGCACCCTGTCGTCCCAGATGCTGGATTTACTTGTTCTAAGATTGACAGACATAGGGAGATGATCTGCTGGCCCTTCAGTGAGGACCATTTGGTAGATTTGGTAGGGGCTGGTGCCTTTGGGTTGTATGTTGCCACCCATGTTATTTAATAAATCTCTGCCCAAGAACAGGGTAGGACACTCAGAAATTAACAAGAAAGAGTGTGACATAAACTGATGTGTATACTGACATGTGAGTAAGGAAGTAAAATAGTAAGAATGGGGTTGATTATTGACCCCAGTTATGGTACAACTTTTGGAATTAAGTGGCCCAACATGAGAAGTTAATACACAGTAGGAGGCCCCATTATCAATTAAAAAATCAATATTCTTACCTGCCACATCAAGGGTCAGCTAGAGTTCCAGATTGGTGACTGGAATGTTCTTTTCAGAGGGGCCGTCTGGATCCCTGAGCCTCCTCAGTCTTGAGTTAGTGCCATCTCAAGGGAGGATGTCCACTTTCCCCTTCGGGACCGAGGAAAATCAATTCCCCAGTGGCTATCTGGTTTACAGACTGGGCATGGCCAAGGGGAAGCTGTGTGCACTTTCTGGCCTGGTGCTCCAATTGCTTGCATTGAAAGCAGGCTCCTTGATGGCTGTTACCCTGTTGGCGACCAGTTTCGAAGCTTCAAGGTTCCTGTGGGTGACTTAGAGGTTGCAGGACACTACTAACAGAAAGAGCTATCCTTTTAGCCTGAGCCTTATCTCACCTGTTCTTGCACTGGACTCTGCCTTCCTCCTCAGCCAGATTCCTATTATGAAATACCCCAAAAGCCATTTCTATTAGTTGAGACATAGATGTTTGTGGCCCTAATTGTAATTTCTGTGGTTTACTCCTGATATCTGGGGTAGACTGGCTAATAAAGTTTTCTCCTGGTAACAGTTGGCCTTCAGCGGAGATAGGGTCAATGTTGTACTTTTGGAAGGCGCCCTTTAAGCACCCCTGAAAGAGGGCAGGGTTTTCCCTGTGTGATTACTTTGATTTTCTCATAGTTAACAGGTTTTTTTTTGTAATGAATGGTCTGATCCCTGCCAGGGGGCATTGGACCATGTAGGCCGTCCCTATTCTTTATTCCTCCAGACCTGTTGTAATTCCAACCTGGGTCGTGGGAGAGATCAGCAATAGCTGCCACTTCATAGGTGGCAGGCCAGTCAGCTGCCCTGCTATTTATGTATCCCTGACTGGCTACTCAGATTCTCTGTTGTTGCTGTGGAGTACAGCAAGGGAAAGGACAACTTGCATATACCTTTCCAAGTTAAGTCAGTGGCCAAATTTAGAGCCTGGACTGCGTTGGTAAATGCATTGGGTTCCTCTGAGAACTGCCTGAGGTTTTGCTTGCACTGGATTAGATCATTTATTAAGAATGGAACATGTATTCTAATGATCCCTTTTGCATTTGGACTTCCGGTAAAGGGAGCAGTTTCACTGGTCCTGGATGATATGAAGTCCCACTGTGAGTTATTCCAGCTGGGCTAGTCCCTACTGTACAAGGCAAAAGAGAATAAAGAGGAGCATAAGCAGGAGTTGAAATGGGATTAAATTCTACAGAAGACTTTGATAGGGTAGGGTGTGCTGGGGACTTGGAAGGAGATGCAGGCCCCTGAGAGCCCCTATGTGGAGCTGGTGTTGTACTGTGGGCCCTGAGAGCCCTTCCCCTTAATAGAAGATAATCTTCTAGTGCATCTGTGTGGTTTTCTGTCTTACTGGGTTTAAGCCCACAGGTGCTGCATAGAGCTGGGTTCTGTTGTAAGGCTATAAAGGTCTGCCCATAGGGAACCTCAGACCACTTTCCCTCATTTGTACAGAAAAGATTTAGCCATAAGATGGTGTTAAAGTTCACATTTCTTTCTTCGGTCATTTTTCATTGTTAACTGAATTGTATCCAGGTCAAACAGTGTTACAAAACAAGGTAAGTTTTTATTTTTCTTCTTTAGCTCATCTAACCAAATGGTATTCCAGTTTTTAAAATATACATCCCAGGGTTGTTTTAGTGAGAGCAGAAGAGATGGGTCCCATGGAGCCAAGAGAATCCTGCAATGACAGACACATATACCAATGTCCAGGAGGTTGTGGGTGTTCCTGTGAGCTAACCTAGACCATGAAGTGGTACAGGGCACTCACTTGAATCCCCATGAGACCGGAGCCCTAGGAGGTCACTGGTGTTTGCCATGCACCATCCTAGATCTCACCAGTACTGGACGTCTCCAGGCTCAACCGAGGTGCCCCCGCTGCCAGCTGGGGGCCCAGATGTCTCACTGACAAGACTTTCCCTACCTCACCTAGAATACCTGGATGCATTCCCTGCGACCGGACATCTACGTGACTACACATCTTTTTTTCTTCTGGATAGAAAGTTTGCTGAAGGGCAATCTGAAGGATTATGAAAATGAATAAAGCCTGGAGCAATAGGGACTCTTAATGTGCCCTAAACAGAAAGTTTTGTCAACAGAAATCCAGATTAGAAAATAAATCACAATAGCCACTAAGCGGCAGTCAAGTATTGCCAGAGGGACAACAAACACTGAGTCTGAAATGTGGCCAGAAGGATGCAACACTAAGCAGCAAAATAGCCTGAATATTGAATATTGAGACCCACCCACAGGGTTAGTATAATTATGAATAGTGAATACTGCAGAAGTCGCAGCCGAAAGGAGAGCAGCACATATATTCACATAAAGAATATAAGTGACTTAAAATTTTTTTCCCCAGAATTTCACTGAAACAGCACATTACCATGCCAATTGAGCTACCCATCCTAACCAGCGTGTTTTCTGAACCCCCAAATCATAGTGATGTGTAGGTACAGAAGTACCCCATTATCAAATTGAAGGGATACATAAAGATCACACTCAGGTCCTGAAACGATAAGTACTTTGCAAGAGAAAGTGGCCCAAAACTCATGGCTTCAACTCTTGCTATGTTTAGCTTTTCCCTCTTTCTTCGGAAGAATTCCGAGATGGTCCCCATGACCTTTACCCTCTGGTGTTACTCTCATGATTACATTACAGGAAAAAATAATTTTGTATATGTAATTAAGCTCACTATTCACTTGATCTTCCTATAAGGAGATTCTCCAAGTGGGACTGACTTACACACAGGAGCCCTTTAAAAGCAGAGCATTCAATATCATTGATCATTAGAGAAACACAAATTGCAAATTGAAACCACAATGAGATACCATTTCACACCAGTCAACGTGGCTATTACTAAAAAGTCAAGAAATAACAGAGGGCTGGTGACGTTGTGGAGAATAGCGAACACGTAATACACTGTTGGTGGGAGCGTAAATTATTAGGTTGGTGCAAAAGTAATTGCAGTTTTCACATTACAATTAATGGCAAAATCAGCAATTACTTTTGCACCAACCTAATAGTTCAACCATTGTGCAAAGCAGTATGGTGATTCCTCAAAGAGTTGAAAGCAGAACTAACATTTGACCCAGCAATGCCATTACTGGGCATATGCCCTGAGGAATAGAACTCATTCTAACATAAAGACATATGCACGCAAATGTTCACTGCAACACTATTCACAATAGCAAAGACATGGAATCAACCTAAGTGATCATCGATGGCAGACTGAATAAAGAAAATGTGGTACATATACACCATGGAATACAATGGAGCCATAAAAAAGAATGAGATCATGTCCTTTGCAGAAACATGGATGAAGCTGAAGTCCATTATCCTAACACAGGAACAGAAAAACAAATACTGCATGTTCTTACTCATAAGTGGGAGCTAAATGATGAGAACACACGGACACAAATATGGGAGCAACAGACACTGGAACCTACCTGGGGATGGAGGATGAGAGGAGGGAAAGTATCAGGAAAAATAATGGGAACTAGGTTTAACACCTGGGTGATGAAATAATCTGTACAACAAACTCCCGTGACACAAGTTTACCTGTGTAACCAACCTGTACTTGTACCCTTGAACTTAAAATAAAAGTTTTTTAGAAAGTCTGGCACTCATCCAATCAAATTCCCCCACTTTTCTGATGAGGAAGTATGAATTGCCAAGGTCCTTTGAGGGGTCAGGGGCAGGACCAGAGCTAAATGTGAGCTCACGTGAAGCTCAGCATTTTTTACCACATACCACCCTTCTACATATTCATGTATCCTGTAATTTTAATGCAAATAGCAATGTGTTTGGATTAAAATATCAAATATCAAAAAAGAAAGAAAGATGAAGAAGTTATATTGATATCAGATAAAGGAGACCAATAAATTCATTATTTGAGCATAAATAGTCCCTATGTAATGGTCAAAATTCATTTCTCCAGAAACATTTAACAATTGTACAGTTGTATGCAGGTAATAAAATAGTCTCGAAAATATGTAAAGCAATAATAAGTAGAACTATTGAGAGAAATTGAAAACCCCACCATTATTGTGGAAGATTTTAAACGCAATTACCTCAATTACTGTTAAGTTGAACAGAAAAAAACAAGACACACATAAATGTGAACAATACAATAAACAAAGTTAACTTGTGGCCATTTATAGAAACCTGTACCCAGCAATCGAAATATAAACTATTCTCAAGCATACATGCAAAAACGGGCCACGGTCTCAACAATGTTCAAATACCTGGTTTCAAACATACTCTTTAAACAAAACGAAATTGAACTAGAAGTCAATAGCAACAACAACAAAATGTATTCAGAAATTTTAAAACTCTTCTAATAAGTACTTAGATATGAATGATAAGGAATATATTGCATACGAAAACCTTTAGGATGCAGTGAAAGTAGACCTTAGAGGAAATAGTCTTATGTGCTTACATTAGAAAAGGAAAAAAAGCCTGAAAATTGAGTTCTAACATAAGAAACTGGATGAAGAACAGTAGAATATACTCAAAGAAAGTAGAAAGAAGGTGCTAATAAACATAAAGCAGAAATTAATGAAATAGAAAAGAAATTGCAATAGAGAAAATAAATCCAAAAGTTGGTCCTTTGAAAACTAATAGCATAGACAAACCTTTGGGAAGATTGATAAAGAAAATAATAATCCACAAATACATAACATTAGGAATGAAAAGTGGCATAACTATGGATGCAGCAAAAATTCTGAAAAGGGAAGGGAAACTCCTATGAGCAACTTTATATTAAATTCGAAAACTTAAATGAAATACACATTTACTTCTCAAAAGAAGATATACATGCGGCCAAGAAACATATGAAAAAAAGCTCAACATCACCGATTATTAGAGAAATGCAAATCGAAACCACGATAAGATACCATCTCATGCCAGTCAGGGGCTGAGGAAGGAGAATCACTTGAACCCGGGAGATGGAGGTTGCAGTGAGCTGAGATCGCTCCACTGAACTCCAGGCCATGTGACAGGAGCAAGACTCCATCTAAAAAAAAACAACAAATGCTGCTGAGGTTGCACAGAAAAAGGACTGTCTTACACTATTGGTGGGAGTGTAAATTACTTCAACCATTGTGGAAGACAGCATGGTGATTCCTCAAAGATCAAGAGGCAGAAACACCATTTGACCCAGCAATCCCATTACTAGGCATATACCCAAAGGAATATAAGGCATTCACTTATATATATACATGCACTCGTATGTTCATTGCAGCACTATTCACAACAGCAAAGACATGGAATCAACCTAAATGCCCATCAATAATAGACTGGATAAAGAAAATGTGGTACATACACACTATGGAATACTATGCAACCATAAAAGGAAATTAGATCATGTCCTTTGGAGGGATATAGATGGAGTTGGAAGTCGTTATCCTCAGCAAACTAACACAGGAACAGAAAACCAAACACTGCATGTTCTCACTTACAAGTGGGAGCCAAATGATGAGTACACAAAGACACATTGGCGGGTGGGGGAACAGCACACACTGGGACCTGTCAGAGGGAGTGTGGGGGAAGGGAGAGCATAGGGAGAATAGGTAATTGACCCTGGGCTTAGTATCTAGCTTATCGGATGCTCTGTGTGGCAAATCACCAAGGCACACGTTTACCTACGTAACAAGCCTGCACATCCATATCCTGCACATGTACCCCTGAACATAAAATAAAAGTTGAGGGACACAGGGGAAGGATTTATAGGAGCTTCCTGCTATCTCTGAGAAACTCTTTGGTAAATGTGAAATTTCTTCAATATAAAAAGTGTTTTAAAAAATAACACCACCACCTCACTGTGACTGATCCAGGAAAATCCTCCCTCTTTTTGAAACAACATTTAGAACACTTTCTGATTCTGCCCAGCTGGGGACATAGAATTGTGTCCGGAATTGGTGGGTTCTTGGTCTCACTGACTTCAAGAATGAAGCCATGGACCCTCGCGGTGAGTGTTACAGTTCTTAAACATTGTGTGTCCATGGTTTGTTCCTTCAGACTTCAGATGTGTCTGGAGCTTCTTCCTTCTGGTGGGTTCGTGGTCTCGCTGTCAGGAGTGAAGCTGCAGACCTTCACGGTGAGTGTTACAGCTCTTAAAAGCAGTGTGCAACCAGAGAGTGAGCAGTAGCAAGATTTATTGTAAAGAGCAAAAGAATAAATCTCCAAAGTGCGTAAGGAGACCTCACCAAGTTGCCGGTGGGTGGCTAAGGCAGCCTGCTTTTATTCCCTTATCTGGCCCCACCCACATCCTGCTGATTGGTCCATCTTACAGAGAGCTGACTGGTCCATTTTACAGAGAGCCAATTGGACCGTTCTGACAGGGTGCTGATTGGTGTCTTTACAATCCCTGAGCTAGACACAGAGTGCTAGACAGAAAAGTTCTCCAAGTCCCCACTAGGTTAGCTAGATACAGAGTACTGATTGGTGTATTTACAAACCCTGAGCTAGACATAGAGTGCTGATTTGTGCATTTACAATCCTTGAGCTAGACACAGAGTGCTAGAGGGAAAAGCTCTCCAAGTCCCCACTAGGTTAGCTAGATACAGAGTACCAATCGGTGTATTTACAAACCTTGAGCTAGACACAGAGTACTAATTGGTGTATTTACAAACCCTGAGCTAGACACAGAGAGCTGATTGGTGTGTTTATGATCCCTAAGCTAGACACAGAGTGCTGACTGGTGCGTTTAGGATCCCTTAGCTAGACATAAAAGTTCTCCAAGTCCTCACTAGATTCAGGAGCTCAGCTGGCTCCACCTAGTGGATCCTGTGCCGGGGCTGCAGGCAGAGCTGCCCGCCAGTCCCAAGCTGTGCCTGCACTCCTCAGCCGATTCCCGTAGTCCTCTGTGGACTTCTATTCTTTCATCCCTCTGTGGGACGGAGCACTGAGGAGCAGAGGGAGTGCTCCTCCGGGGGTAGTGCTCCTCCGGGAGGCTCGGGCTGCGCGGGAGCCCACCACGGGGGGCCGGCAGGCCAACACTGCTGGGGGACCTGGCGCACCCACTGCAGCTTCTGGCCTGGGTGCTAAGCCCCTCACTGCCCCGGGCTGGCGGCGCCGGCTGGCCGCTCCGAGTGTGGGGCCCGCCGAGCCCGTGCCCAGGCCTGCCGGAACTCGCACTGGCCTGTGAGCGGCCGCGCACAGTCCCGGTTCCCGCCCTCGCCCCTCCCTCCACACCTCCCCACAAGCAGAGAGCCGGCTCCGGCCTCGGCCAGCCCAGAAAGGGGCTCCCACAGTGCAGTGGCGGGCTGAAGGGCTCCTCAAGTGCCGCCAGACTGGACGCCCAGGCTGAGGAGGCGCTGAGAGTGAGGGCTGCTAGCACATTATCACCTCTCAGAATGAACACATATTAATCAACCAGAAGCTGTCATAGTTCCTGTTTGATTCGTGTGTAGAATGAGGGCTCCAGCCACGGTGGCACCTGGTGCCCTGGGATGGGAAGCAAACTGTGCCTTGGGTGGTGAGTCCCACATAGCTGTGCAGGGGAGGCTGCTGCCTCCACCTTTCTGTGGATTTCCCCCTTCTCCTTTAAAGTTCGTGACTCAGGCCTCAGGTTTGGAGGTGAATTCTTCTATTCTTTCATCCCTCCCAGGGGCCCAGGTCTGTGCATGAAGGAAACCAGGCCCTCTGCACATAGTCTAAGACTGGCAGGGGCTTCTCAACAGCTGCAGCAGTTTATTTAAAACAAACAACACTAACAAAAAAAAGAAACTTCTGTTGTTCACAGAGGAATTGATACATGCCCGTGTCTCGCTGGGTGTTTTCCTCACAGTATCTCAGTTAATCTGTGCTGCTCCCAGTAGCTCTCAGTCCTGGAGCTTTCTCTCCTCTTCCTCCTTCCCCAAACCACCATCATCTCTTCCCCAGAAGGGGATAGTGGACTCTGTGCTGGCTACTGCCTCCGGTTTGTGCACTGCAGCTTGCAGTTGCTTTCGGGGTGCACATGCTTTCCAAGTCTGTCCATCAGCCTCCAGCTCCCTTAGCCTGACTTACAGGACTTACTGATTCCTGACTGTTGACAGTGATGACAGACAATGATGATGATGATGATGATAACGGTATTAGGGTCTGGATCCAATCTACATGGCTGCCCATCGGAGAGAGAAGAATGCACCTGTACCTGGAAACTCACAGGACACAGACCAGACCCATGCTAGTTCCATTCCAGGGAAGCCTAATTTATTTTTTAACACTGGACCTCAGAGAGCCAGGGCTTGGCAGAGGCAGAAAGGCATCATAACCGAGAGGTAAAAAGAAAGTGGTCATTTCCCCTGGCTTTCCCTTATACTTGGAAACTTGGCCAGTCAATGGCAATGTCTCTAGGGCCTCCTGCAGAGAAGATGCCTGGACCTGGTTTGGGGATGGTCTTCACATTTCTGTTCCATGGAGCATTGTGACCACTCCACAGCAAATAAAAAGGGGAAAGATTTAAAAAGTTGAAAAATTTTTTTAAAAAGTAAAAAAAGAAATACACATTTACAGAAAAATAACTGCATGTCTGGTGGAAATGAGTCTTTTAAATAAGTCCACTAAGTAAACACAGGGGAAAAATGAACCTTGACATTTACCTCATTACATATACCAAAATTCATTTGAGATGTGTCAGAAATCTAGAAGAAAACTTGAGACATCATCTTCATGCCTTTGGGGTTGGCAAGGTTTTCAAGGGCATAAAAAAGAAAGATTAATTGGAATTAATTAAATTAAGAACTTATAATCATCAAAAGATACTATTAAGAGAATGAAAAGGCAAACAAGAGATTCATAGAAGATATTCATTTTATATATACATATTATATATTATATCTGAAAAAGGAGTTGAATTTGGAGCTCCTGCAAATCACTAAGAAAAAGATAACCAAATAAAATATGGGCAAAAGGGCCTGAAAAGTTACTTCATAAGGACATATACAAATGGCTGGCTACTAAATATATTAATAGTTGCTCCAACTCATTCACATCAGAGAACGGCAAATGAAAGCCATACGAGATACGGCTAAACATCCAGCAGAATAGCTAAAACTAACGGTAGTCTATACCATGTTTTGTGTAAATATGGTGTAACCACAACTCCTATGCGGTTGGAACCAGATTGATACCCTGGCTCCAGAATGCCAGAATGATACACTGGCTCCCCAGCACTTCAGTTGGTGCTTCATCACGATCATTCATGGTGGTAGCTTCACAAATTGTGAAGTCTATGCATGCCATGGATTATACTTTCGTATCATTTCCCTTTGGCAAGAAGCAGGGCGCTGTGTTTTAGCCCAAAGGCACGACCAGATAAATTCCCTAATCTCAGCTAAAGGGTCTAGCCCAGGACTATCCACAGTACTCATTATGTTTCAGATTTCATCAAATCAAGAGAGAGAAACCACACAGTAATTCAAACAGTGAAAGTTGACTATTGAGAATTATTAACGATAACAGGGGAACAGAGTAACAAGAAATTGACTAGTAAGAAATAAAGAGAACTCTAAATACAGAAAGAGCAGATATAAGAAGTGGTCAGTATCCCCAACTGAGATAGTGCACCCAAAGAAGTCCTCCCCACTCCACCCCCCACCTGCCCGACATTGCTGAGATAGAACAGTTAAGAAAAAGCCAACCCACCTCCTTGGCTGAGTGAAAGCACCTGAGGCAGAATCGCCCAAGGATTGAGTTTGATCCCATAAGGAAGATTTTCCTGCTCAAAGCTGAGAAGGCGCACCCAAGGACAAATCCTGCCTAGGCTGAGATAGAACATCCAAGACCAAGTCCCTCCCCTTCCCATGCCCCCGCAACATGGCAGAGCTGAGCTAGAGCTCCTGGGAAGAGTCTTCCCCACAGGGCTGAGTCAGAGGCCCACCGAAGAGTCCTCTCCATAGATGAATTAGAGAACCTAAAAAAGACCTTAGCCCTCTCATAGGAGTGATAGAGCACCCAAAATACAAGTACTCTCCCTCCCCTAGAGTGGAAACAGAGCACACAAGTACGAACTTCTTGGTGGTGGAGTTAAAATACCACAAAGAATAACTCCCCAACTAAAGGATAGAGCATGCAAGGGAAAGTTCTACTCCCCAAAGTTAAGAAAAATTCCAGCAATGGTGAGTTAGAACATTAAGGATGCATCACTGTAGGCTTGAGATAGAGCATCCAAGGAAAAACCTCAACCCCAGAGCTGATATACAGCACCCGAGGACGAGATCGAATATCAAAGGAAAGTGCCACACACACACGCACAGCTATGATGAGCATATAAGGAAGAGTCCCCTGCAGGTCTGAGATATAGCATCCAAGGGATGGTCCTCCCCTACCTGAGGTGGGAAACAGAGTATCCAAGGAAGCTGCTTCACTTCATGGCTGACATAGAGCAACCAAGGAAGGCATCCCCTAACATAATTATGATGAGAACCCAGGGAAGAGCCTTCCAACTGCAGTTATGAAACAACCAAGGAAAAGTCTCCTTCCCAAGGGCTGAGAGAGAGCCCCTAAGAGTCACCCCTCTGGACTGAGATAGAGCATTATGGAAAATCCTTTCCGGGCCTAAGATACAGCACCTCCGAAACAGCCCCATCCAAAAGGGATGAGACAGAGCCCACAAGGAAACATTCACGTAGGGTTGAGGTAGGTCACCCAGGGAAGCTAAGAGCTTTCTCCCAGAAGTAAGTTAAAGCCCAGAGGAAGATTCATCACCTCCATGCTGAGATAGAAGAACCCATGACAGTCCTCTGTAGGGCTTGAAGACAGCATATGAGGAAACACTCACACCACCACCACCACAACCAAGGGTTGAAGCCCACAAATGGGATAGACCCAGCTGTTACTCAATGTACGCCAGAGAACTTGTTGGGGTGCCACACTGGCAGAAGTCATTGGAAATCTACCTTCGGGAATTTGAGGTGTAGTATCCAGGGAAGGATCCCTTTAACCCAGAGCTTAGATAGATTACCTTCCAAAAAGTTTATCCTGAAACACTGCTGAGATACAGTGCCTTGGAAAGAGCTCTCCACTACAGATCTTAAATGGAATACTCAAATAACCTCCCCCAACCCCCCAATGTTGAAATTCCATCCCATTCATCTTATCGCCAATATTGATATTTTGACCTTGCTGGGCATGGTTGCTCACGCCTATAATGCCAGCACTTTGGAAGGCTGAGGCAGGCGGATTGCTTAAGCCCAGGAGTTTGAGACCAGCCTGGGCAACATAGTGAGACCCCATCTTTACAAAAAAATAGGTATGGTGGTGCATGCCTGTGGTCCCAGTTACTCTGGAGGCTGAGGTGGGAGGATTGCTTGAGCCCAGGAGGTGGAAGCTGCAGTGAGCCCTGTTCACCACCACTGCACTCCAGCCTGAGAGACAAAGCAAGACTCTGTCTCAAACATAAAAAATAAATAAATAATAAAAAATTTAAAAATCCTGATCTTGCCAGAGGAGTGTGGCAGCACCCCACAAAATGGCAATAAAGTTGTTATGGTGCCTCACCACTGCTGAAACTTTCTAGAAACCTGCACTCTGGGAGTTGTGGGAAATGTACTCCCCAGGGCGCCTGGGAGTGATGCACATGGGGAGGCGTCTCACCACAAGCACGGATCATGTACGGTCCAAGGGCGATGGAAGGAAGGGAAGCCGCAGGCCACTGCGTACCCTACTCCAACAGAACACTGGGACCTGTGTGGGGCGCCAGAGTCCCTAGGAGAAGCCTGTCCCTCAGCGGGTGCCAGCCTAGAGAACCAGGAAGCGCAGCCCTCCCCTTCGCTGACTCTGGCGCCCTCTAAAGGCGGCCTTCGGTAACAACTGTACAGTGGACGTAGGCAGAGGAACACAGAACCTTCTCACACAGCGGGATAAAAGGGTGAATTTGGAGCTGACAGGCAAATATATCTTGTGATATATTTGTCTGGCTTTGATAGCGGGGTAATATTGGCTTCATAGAATGAAGTAGTGTTTCTTCCTCCGTTATTTTTTTGAAGATATTGCTAAGCATTGGTATTATTTCTTCATTAAATGTTTACAGAATTTGCACGCAAAGCCACCATGGCTTGGTTTGTATTTGTGGAGAGATTTTAATTTACTAATTAAGTTCTTTTTCTTTCTTTAGTCCTATTTCAATTTTCTGTATCTTCTTGAGTCAGTAATTTGTCTTCTAGAAATTTTTCTGTTTTATCTAAGTTGTTTATTTTGTTGGCATAAAGTTGTTCATAATATATTCCTTTTAATTTCTATAAGGTCCATATTAATAACCCCCCCTTTCATTCTTGATTTTGATAATCTGTGTAGTCCTTTCTTTTTTTCTTGGTCAGTCAAACTAAAAGATTGTTAGGTTTATTTCACTTTTTCAGTAAACCAACTTTGGATTTCATTGATTTTTCTGGTTTTTTTTAATTTTATTGATTTTCTTCTACTCTAATTTCCATTATTCCTCTCCTTCTGCTTGCCTGTATTAAATACATCAATTTAAAACTTCAGGAATAACAAATTACTTGTTTCATAAAGGAGGATTTAGACATATAGAAATGCTTATGATATTGCAAGTAGCAGTCATTTAGACAAGTTAACTAGTAGGAAATTTGGTGTGCTGAAACCAGACAAGTTTTTTGTCTTGGCCTTTGTTGATTTTGAAAATATCAAGTCTAGTTTGTAGGAAGGTGTTTATTGCACGAGTAGTTTATCTTTGAATATTTTAATATTTAGAATGCCCACTTTCACTGAATCCCACAAGTTTACTTTTTTTCAAGCTTAAAGGAAAGTATGTATTAACCAGCACATACACTATCCTCTTTGTGCTTTATCTCTGGTAATCCTTATAAGAGTGCCATGAGTTAGATACTGTTTTATGCCCATTTTATGGAAATAGAATCGTGGAGTGCACATTTAAGCAGCTCTCAGAGGTTTAACCAGTTGGAAAAGTGACAGAACCTAGGTCTGTCAGATTTCAGAGATTGCACACACAATTACTATATGACACTGCTTACCGCTGTGAGTTCAGCAGAGAATTCCTTGTTAATATGGAAATAACAAAGCTGACAGTGTCCAGGATAATTGGCATCCGTCCACAAACCCTCTGTACCCATCTTGGTGATTTTAAGTGGGGTCATCTGTCCACTAAATTAATCAGATCTTAGGCTGGTCACACTTCTGAAATTGTACACCAAGTTTGTGTGTAAGGGTACTTTTCGAACAGGGAAAAATATCTATAGATTTCAGCAAGTTATCTTTGGATTTCTAGATATAGGGTCATGTCATCTGCAAACAAAGATAATTTGACATCCTCTCTCCCTATTCGAATACTCTTTATTTCTCTGTCTTGCCTGATTGCCGTGGCCAGAACATCTGATACTATGTTAAATAGGAATGGTGAGGGAGGGCTCCTTGTCTTGTGGAAGTTTTATGGGGCATACTTCCAGCTTTTTCCCATTCAGCATGATATTGGCTGTGGGTTTGTCATATATGGTTCTTATTATTTTGAGGTATTTTTTTCAGTACCTGGTTTATTAAGAGCTTTTAATATAAGGGGATGTTGAATTTTATCAAAGGCCTTTACTGCATCTATTGAGATAATCATGTGGTTTTTATCATTAGTTCTGTTTATGTGATGAATTACATTCATTGATTTGCCTATTCTGAAATGACCCTGCATCCTGGGGATGAAGCCAACTTGATCATGGTGAATAAGCTTTTTGATGTGCTGCTGGATTCAGTTTTCCAGTATTTTATTGAGGATATTTGCATCGATGTTCATGAGGAATACTGGCCTGAAGTTTTCTTTTTTTGTTGTATCTCTGCCAGATTTTGGTATCAAGATGATGCTAGCCTCGTAAAATGAGTTAGGTAGGAGTCCCTCTTTTTCAATTTTTTGGAATACTTTCAGTAGAAGTAGTACCAGCTCTTCTTGGTACCTCTGGTAGTCAGGAGCATATTCTTGGGTTATCCTTTGATGAAAACAGCTTTTAGTTAACCTACAATACCCTTGAATTTCATGTTTTATCTACCATCAACATTGCAAAGCATGCCCTACCCCTGCCTGACTCCAAGATCAACATGTTGGAAAAAAAGATTTATCATCACTCAACATACATGATGCTCTCAGAAAAGGCAAGTTGATTTTAATCTAGTCTCAGTGAAACAAAGGAAGGTAAAATGCAAGGTGTTATCCAAAGTCACACATGGCACACTCATGATTAATCAGAATGCTTGGGGAATTAAGCATATAGATAAATATAGACAGTGATGCATATAGATATAATGACATCTGTATATATCTATATGATATACCTAATGATACATATAGATAGTGAAGGGTAAGATAGATTGAAAAGGTAAATGTTCCCACCATGTCTGGGAACACCATGTGTGGGAACATTTACCTTTTCAATCTATCCTACCCTTCACTATCTATACGTATCATCTAATAAAGTATTAATCAGTATTTGTTAATACGTAGCTTTAAAGCACTGAAGGATAAGAAAGACTTTTTTTTTGTCCCCTAACAAGGGCTGAGACAAAATGATGCATACTTCATTAGAGAGATAATCATGTGTTTATTCCTTTAGTTGATGAAAACCACTCATTCCCCAAGCATTCTGATTAATCATGACTGTACCATGTTTGACTTTGGATAACAACTTGTATTTTACCTTCCCTTGTTTCACTGAGAATAGATTAAAATTAGCTTGCCTCTTCTGAGAGCATCGCGTGTGTTGAGTGATGATAAATCTTTGACCTGTGACTAAAACTTTATATTAACTATATAAATGGATGTCTGTGTATGCATATGAAGACTGTAACTTTGCAATGGTTGGATTTGACCTTAATGGAATATTTTCACTGATTTTTTCAGTAAATGAGTGGTGATGAAGTAAATCAAGTTGCAACAGGGCTTCAAAGCAAAAAGAAACATTCCAGAAAATCCAAGAGACACTCTTCATCTAAGAGAAGGAAGAGTATGTCCCTGTGACTAGACAAACAGGAAGGTGTAGGGGAATGCAATCTCTGGACCTCAACCATGTCAAAGGACATTTGTAGTCATGTCCTTGAGGGATGAACAGATATGAGCACATTTGCAAGTGGAAGGGCAAGGTTCTAATTAGGTGCAACAATTTGGAGTTGCTGCGTTAGATGAATGAAGCAGGTTCCTGGGGCAGAAGGGGATGGTGGGCTCAACAAGAGGATGTGTCTGCTCACTTTCTGCCTGTCCTCACATTCCACTCTAACCCAGTGCAGTCTGGCTTCTTAGTGTACTCCATGAAACTACTATCATCAAGGTCACCAGTGTTTGCTGCATTTTGGCATTAATGTCTCAACAACATGTGACACAGTTGTTTACTTCCTCCCGCACGGAAAGCTTCTTGGGTCCTGAGACACCTGGATTTCTTACCGTGTTACTTGAGACTCGTTTTCCTCCTCTTTTTTGTTTTTCTCCTCTGCCTTCCCACTTCTAAATATTTCACATATTTAGCATGATCCTAGGCTCTCTTCCCTTCAATATACTATCTCCTTAGGTGATGCCATGCTGTCTTAGAATTTTAAATGATTCACACTAAAAAACTCTCACCATTATACTTCTAGACTACAACTTGCTCCTGAAATCCAGATTCAAATGCAGCTACACACATGGTATCTCTACTAGCTGTCCAATAGGCATCTAAAATTCAACTGGCCCTACATGTTCAAATTTCTGACCTCCCTCTCTCCAAAAATACTCTACTTTTAGTCTTCACGATTTCAGTTAAAGATACTGTCCATTAAGTGAAACATCCACAAAAGTGTAACAACCAGATGTTCACAGGTATGGGGGATTTAGAAGTCCTGGTTTTTAGAGTTTGCAGCTATCCATAGTGCAAGTAATCCCACCATGGCCTAGTTCAAACTCTCAACATAAAGTCACTGAAGCAGATTCAGGAAGAGTTGGCAGCACTCGGCTCTCACAGTCAGTTCCCTAACACCTCCTGAACACCCCTGATGTACTTTCACTTAGTAGTTCAAGTCAAAATACTTAAAGTCACTTATGAGTTATCTTATGATTCTTTTATTGCTCTCTCATTTCCCATCTCTTAGCAAGTCCAGCAGTCAATGCCCAGTATAAATTCTGCATCCAACCGTTTCTCTCTATGCCTCCAGTGCACACTGCCGTGATCTCTGTCCAGGCTAGTACAATATCTTCTTAGCTCTGTGTTTCTAATCTTCACTCATCTATCGCATACTCTCTAACCTTGTGGCTAGATAATTATGTCAGCACGTAAATCACATCATGCCATGTCCCTTCTGAAAACCCATCTTCAACTCTCCTAAGCACTCAGAACAGACCCTGAACTGACTTTGGTCTGCAAGCCTCTGCATGGCCTGGCCTCCGTCACCCTCTCCTAACACAGGTCCCATCCATTTCCTCCTGGCTCTCTCTGCCTCTGTCCTTCAGCTCTGTAGTGCCCTGTCCATCCCCACTCCATCCCCTACCTTTGGCCTCACCGCAGCCTGGAACTCTCCCTCTGCCTCTGCACAGGAGGCTCTGCTTCTTCTCCAAGGCCTGCCCAGTGGCACCTCTTCAGAAGGCACTGTCAAACCAGCAGTCTCCCCTGAGGCTCCCTCTGCTGTTGTCTCCCATAGGCCTGTGGACTGCTTCCCCAACACCAGCCCAGTGCTGCTTGCTTCATTTGCTCATTGTGCATGTACTGTCTGACTGCCCCATGAGGATGTGAGCTCCACAAGGGCAGGCAACGTTGCTCTCTGGGCTGTTTACTGCTGATCCCCAGCTCCTGGCATGCTGCCTATCACAGATGATGAATAAATGAAAGAGATGTCAGACCTGGAGTGAAAAGAAAGTCACTTTTTCTAGACAAAAGGGAAGGATCTGTAGAATCATATAAAAACACAGATGTGTGATGATTGAGTGGAGATAAGAGTGTTCAACTCCAATAGCCACCTCTATTTTCTCAGAATATTTGAGGTAGAAAGGAGGCAAGTTAAGGAGGGCTCACTTAGTCTGGCTTCCTGCTGCACACAGCATGGCATTTATAGGTGAACTGTACAAATAATATCAAATGAGAAATGTAAAGGACAGCAAGATGACACAAAATGATGAGTACAAAAACCTGTGAATGTTTATTCTGCTGTCGCACTTCTTTACTGCACGTGTTCGTTATGCCAAGAGGTAAGAAGCTAGTTTTATTGTATTACCTACCTGATCTCTATTTGCAAGATCTGAGATTTCCACGTGGTAAATCCTTCTGTTTCATGAAATAAATAATTCCCTAGAAACTGATGAATACATAGCTGTCCCTCTGGGGGAGGATGGGACAAAACATCTTGCAGCTCAACCTCTTCATTTGGTTTCCAGATGCTAGCGTCACTCACAATGTCCATGAAGAGAAGATAAAAAATGGCCAACTAGCACCCGGTAATGTCGCGACAACAGTCCCACCAGCGTTTATTAATATGGCAACAGCTGATATTTCATACATGAGTATCAGGGATCAGTGTAATTTTGCTCTCATGTTATACTGTTCTACTTGGTTTCCACTATGCACTATATACATAGTGTCATGAGGGAAGAAGGTAATTTTGTTGTTTTATCTTTTCTGGCCTCAATTTTAGGGTTCTCAGATTGCTAACTGGTGTATCCTCTTTCTTCATGAGATGATTTCCTAGATACTGAGCATCAGGGGGGTATGCCTGTGCAGCTGACATAATGCACTTACCTCACAGCTCAACCACCTCATTTGGTTTCCAGATGCTGCAGTCACTCACAACATCTGTGAAGAGAAGATAAATAACAGTCAACCAGCACCTGATAATGCCTTGCCGACTGCTCCACCATGGCTTGGTAATATGGCAGCAGCTGGAGTTTCATCCACGAGCACGAGAGATCTGTGTATGTCTGCTTATTATTTGGACTTATCCTACTTGGTTTCCATAAGCAGGCATATTTTCATGAACGGTGGTAGGTGGTTTTGTAGTATATTCTTTCCTAGCCTCAATTTGAGGGGTATCAGATGGCCACCTGGCATATCCTTCCCTGCTTTTTTAGATAATTTCCTAGAAACTGGGCATCAGACAGATAGGCCTGTGGAGCTGACATAATGCACTTACCTTACAGCTCAACCTCTTCACTTGGTTTCCGCATGCTACCGTCAATCCCAATGTCCATGAAGAGAGGAAGGAAAATGGTCAACTGCAAATGGATAACATCTTGTCAAATGTTCTATCAGGGCTGATTAATATAGCAGAAGCTGGTATTCCAGCGATGAGTACCAGGGATCTGTGTATGTTTGTTTATTAATTGTAGTGTCCTTGGCTTCCACATGCAAGTGTAGTGTCATGAAGGGAAGAAGGTTGTTTTGTTGAATTATTTTTCCTGGCCCCAATTTTAGGGGACTCAGATCATTACATGATGTATTCTCCTGCTTTATTGGATAATTTCCTAGAAACTGAGCATCAGTGGGATATACCGGTGAGGTTTTCATAATGCACTTACCTCACAGCTCAACCTGTTCCATTGGTTTCCAGATGTTACCATCACTCACAATGTACGTGAAGAGAGGATGGAAAACTACCAACCCCAAACTGATAATGTCTTGTCAACTGTTCCACCACAGCTTGGTCATATGGCTGCAGCTCCATCCACGAGTATCAGGGATCTGTGTACGTCTGCTAATTAGTTGTACTGTCATACTTGTTTTCGATAAGCATGCATATTTTCGTGAAGGGTAGAAGTCAGTTTTGTTGCATATTCTTTCCTATCCTCAATTTGAGAGGTCTCAGATGGTCACCTGGCATATCCTCCCCTGCTTTTCTTGATAATTTCCTAAAAACTGAGCATCAGAAGGATATATCTGTGGGACTGATAATGCGCTTACCTTACAGCTCAACCTCTTCGTTTGGTTTCCAGATTGTACTGAGGGGAAGAAGGTGGTATTGTTGTATATTCTTTACTAGTCTCAATTTGATGGGTCTCAGATGGCCACCTGACATATCCTCCCTGCTTTCTTAGATAATTTCCTAGAAACTGAACATCAGAAGGATATACGTGAGTGGTTACCATAATACACGTACCTCACAGCTCAACCTCTTCATTTGGTTTCCAGATGCTACAGTCACCTTCACTGTCCCTGAAGAGAAGATGGAAAATGGCCAACCCCAATCTGATAATGTCTTGTCAACTGCTCCAACAGGGCTTATTAATATGGCAGGAGCTGTTATTCCAGCCATGAGTACCAATGATCTGGGTATGTTTACTTATAAATTGGATTGTCCTACTTGGTTTCCATATGCATACATATTGTCATGAAGAGGAGATGGAGGTTTTGTTGTATTATCTTTCGTGCGCTCAATTTGAGGGATGTCAGATCACCAACTGTGATGTCCTCTGGCTTTATGCAATAATTTCTTAGAAGCTGAGCATCACAGGGGTATACCTGTGGGGTTGACATAATGCACTTCCTCACAGCTCACTCTCTTCATTTGTTTTCCAGATTCCACTGTCACTCACAATGTCCATGAAGAGAAGATGGAAAATGACCAACCCCAACCTAATAGCATGTTGTCAACTGTTCAACCAGTGGTTATTACTTGGCAGCAGCTGGTATTCTGGGCATGAGTACCAGGGATCAGTGTATGTTTGTTTACTAGTTGTAGTGTCCTACTTGGTTTCCATATTCATGCATATTGTCATCAAGGGAAGAAGGTGGTATTGTCGTATTATGTTTTCTGGCCTCAATTTGAGGGTTCTCAGAGGGCTCCCTAGTATATCCTAGTTCTTTATGAGATAAATTCCTAGATATTCAGCATCAGAGGGGTATCCCTGTGGGATTGACGTACTGCACTTACCTCAGAGCTCATCCACTACGTTTGTTTTCCAGATGCTAGCGTCACTCACAATGTCCGTGAAGAGAAGATAAATAACAGCCAACCAGTCCCGATAACATCTTGTCAACTCTTACACCAGGGCTTATTAATTTGGCAGGAGCTGGTATTCCACCCCTGAGTGCCAGGGATCAGTGTATGTTTGTTTACTAGTTGTACTATCCTACTTCTTTTCCATATGCATGCAGTGTCATAAATGGAAGAATGTAGTTTTATTGTATTGTCTTTCATGAGCTGAATTTGTGGGGTCTCAGATCACCACCTGGTATATCCTCCTGCTTTATGTGATAATTTCCTAGAAACTGAGCCTCAGAGGTATATACCTGTCGGGTTGGCAAAATGCACTTACCTTACAACTCGACCTCTTCATTTGGTTTTCAGTTGCCACCATCAATCACGATGTCCATGGAGAGAGGATCCAAAATGGCCAACTGCAACAGGATAATGTCTTGTCAAATGTTCTATCTGGGCTTATTAATATGGCAGGAACTGGTATTCCTGCAGTGAGTAACAGGGATCTGTGTAGGTATGTTTTCTTCTTGCACTGTCCTTCTTGGTTTCCATATGCATGCATAGTGTCATGAAGGGAAGAAGGTTGTTTTGTGAATTATCTTTCCTGACCTCAACTTGAGGGGCCTCGGATCATCATATGATGTATTATCCTGCTTTATGGGATAATTTTCTAGAAACTGATCATCAGTGGGATATACCAGTGGGATTGACATAATGCACTTACATCACAGCTTGACCTCTTCCTTTTGTTTCCAGATGCTACTATCACACACAATGTCCATGAAGAGACGATGGAAAATGGCCAATGCCAAACTGATAATGTCGAGTCAACTGTTCCACTGCAGCTTGTTCATATGGCAGCAGCTGGTATTCCATCCATGAGTAGCAGGGATCTGTGTATGTCTATTAATTAGTTGTACTGTCACACTTGATTTCCATATGCATACATATTTTCATGAAGGGTAGAAGGTGGTTTTGTAGTATATTCGTTCCTAGCCTCCATTTGAGGGGTCTCAGTTGGCCACCTGGCATAGCCTCCCCTGCTTTCTTAGATAACTTCCTAGAAACTGAGCATCAGAGGTATATACCTGTAGGGCTGACAAAATGCACTTACCTCACAGCTCAACCTCTTCATGTGGTTTCCAGATTTTACCATCACTCACAATGTCTGTGGAGAAAAAACAAAAATTGACCAAACAGCACCTGATACATTCTTGTCAACTGTTACATCAGGGCTTATGAATTTCACAGGAGCTGGCATTCCATCCAAGAGTACCAGGGATCAGTGCATGTTTGTTTAGTAGTTGTACTGTCCTACTTGGTTTCCATACACATGCAGTGTCATGCAGGGAAGATGGTGGTTTTGTCATATTATCCTTTCTAGCCTAAATTTGAGGGGTCTCAGATGACCACCTGTGTTATGGAACAATTTCTTAGAAACTGAGTCTCAGAGGGATATACCTGTGGCATTGACATAATGCAGTTACTTCACATCTCGACCTCTTCCTTTGGCTTTCAGATGCTACCGTCACTCAAAATGTCCATGAAGAGAGGATGGAAAATAACCATTACCTAATAACGTCTTGTCAACTCTTCTACCAGGACTTACTTATTTGGCAACAGCTGGTATTCCACCCATGAGTACCAGGGATCAGTGTATGTTTGCTTATTCAGTTGTACTGTCCTACTTGGTTTTCTCAGATTGCTAACTGATATATCCTCCTTCTTTGTGAGATAATTTCCTAGATACTGAGCATCAGAGGGCTATGCCTCTTTGGTTGATATAATGCACTTACCTCACAGCTCAACCACTTCATTTGGTTTCCAGCTCAACCACTTCATTTGGTTTCCAGATGTTGCAGTCATTCACAACGTCTGTGAAGAGAAGATAAATAACGATCAACCAGTCCCTGATAACGACCCATCAACTGCTCCACCATGGCTTGGTAATATGGCAGCAGCTGGAATTTCATCCATGAGTACCAGGGATCTGTGTATGTCTGCTTATTAGTTGTACTGTCCTATTTGGTTTCTCTAAGCAGGCATATTTTCATGAATGGTAGAAGGTAATTTTTTGTATATTCTTTCCTAGCCTCAATTTGAGGGGTATCAGATGGCCACCTGGCTTATCCTGCCCTGCTTTCTTTGATAATTTCCCAGAAATTGAGCATCAGATGAGTATATCTGTGGGGCTGACATAATGCACTTACTTCACAGCTCAACCTCTGCATTTGGTTTCCAGATGCTATCGCCAATCCCAATGTCCATGAAGAGAGGATGGAAAATAGCCAACTGTAACCAGATAACGTCTTGTCAAATGTTCTATCAGGGCTTACTAATATGGCAGGAGCTGGTATTCCGGCCATGAGTACCAGAGATCTGTGTATGTTCAGTTTTTAATTGAATTTTCCTACTTGGTTTCCATATGCATGCATAGTGTCATGAAGGGGAGAAGGTGGTTTTGTTGTATCATATTTCTTAAGCTCTATTTGAGGGGTCTGAGAATACCACCTGTCATGTCCTCTTGCTCTATGCAATAATTTCTTAGAAGCTGAGCGTCAGTGGGATATACCTGTGGGTTGAAATAAGGCACTTACTTCACAGCCGGCCCTAAATCATACTTCATGCTATTTCCACAGGCATTTAAGTTGGTATTATCTTATTCTCACACTTTCTTCCAATGGCATGGAGCCTTCCAAATTTATCATAATCTGGGAGTGGATGTGGGCCCTCAGTTGACTCACTTTGTATTTTTCTAGTTTGTATCTTTCCATGAGGATGCATTTTCTATTTGCATGTAGATGGTAAATTCTGTTTTGTATCCACTCTACCTCTTACATCTCATAGATGCTGTAGATATCCTCTGGTTAATGGAATACCTCTTTCATTTCAGGTTTTAAAAAGTTGTCTTAATTCAACAACTCGAGAAGGCAGTTAAAGAAATAGATTCCCACTGCCATCTCAGAAAAGTTAAGCATATGAGAAAAAAATAATTGTGTTAGTGCAAAAACCAAGGAGATGCTGTAGGATGGAATAGGTTATTGCTGAAGCTTCCTATAATTTTGAATTGAAGAGAATTCCCTTCCAAAAGCTAAGAAAAAAGGAGGGAGCTTTTTATGTTTAATAAATCTCTGTTAATAAAAGCCACGCTTTTGTTTGTTTGTTTGTTCTTCTGCCTGAGAAGGGGCATGAGTTAATAACTCACCAAGGTATTTAGTATTACAGTCCTGATTTCTGCAGCAGCTCACATTGTTGTAGCTGGAATTTCTCTCCATTTCTCATTCCCTTTGCCCTGAGATAGCATGTCAGCTGGTCATGATGCTTGGTCTGGCAGGATGGCTCAAACCTTCATTACTGAACAGTCTGGATCATTAGATATCCTGCCTGGATTGGGTTGCTGTAATTTCCCGTTAAGTGTAATAAACATGGGAGCACTAAGAAGCTCTCTAGATGTATCAGACGTACTCTTTTTTAGCCCCTGGTGTAGTGCAATTAATCCCCCTTTGGTCATCAGGTTTGTCACCCCAGCCAGTAGATGACCCCCTCCTTTGCCTCTAGATGGAAGATGCTGAAGAGACCAAAATGGCCAGGTGGCAGCATCAATCTGTTTTCAATGGAGTCACTGTTGTGTCCCTTGTTGAAAGCATTTCTTCCTTTGGAACTAAGACTTCTAGTTCAGGAGAGCCTAAAGTAGGAAGGACAGGAAGCATTTATTCTAGTGGATCACTGAGGTGAATAGTGAGTAGGGACACTCCCAGTTATACCCCTTCATTCTAAGACTAATGAATCCTGACAACTGGAGAAAAAGCAGGCTATGCTGGATGCAGATATACAGCAAACACTGCTTCCTAAAAGTAATTTCTTAGACCTGCAAGGTATTGCCACCTAGTTAGCAGTGTAACTGAGTTGTACAAGGTCATTCCACGTTTCTGTTGATCCAATCACTTTAACATAATGGGGGACACTTTGGGAGGCTGATTTGGAATAAAAAAACTATGAGGCCAAGGCAGTATCGTGTCTTTAAAAAGATGATGGGGGATAGGGAGATATAAATAATAAGACCAGTGATTTCTCATGAGCATGGGGCCATAACTGCACTTTATTTTCTGGAAAGTGAGTGCCTTGTTTGGAGGTGATGCTGTGTGGGATACCATGATGGTAAATAAAGCATTTTCTAAGTGCACAAATGTTTATTTTCTGAAATTACTGTGGATGGGAAGGAAGATCCATATTCAGAATAAGTGTCTATTTGAGCAAGAACACAGTCCTGTCCCTTCCATAGTATAAGTGGTCCAGTGTAATCACCTGCCATCCGGTAACTGGCTAATCACACTGGAGACAGGTGCCATATAAGAGACTCAGTGTTGCCCTCTGTTCTAGAAGATTGTACTCTCAGCAATGACTATGTTGCAGAATTTTGCTTCTTAGTTCAACTAAAACTGAGTTCTTGTCACACGACCAGGGAAGATTAGGTTCGGGGACACATTGAAGGGTGAGGAGCTGAATTTATTGGTTGAAAAGGAAAAATAGGAAGGAAAAAAAAAAACTCTCAGCAAAGCGAGAGGGAGTCCTGCTAACAGGCCCCCACCTCACAGATTGATTCTGGACCACCACACAGGAACCAAAGAGACCAGGCTCCCCACCACCACCCCTGCACAAGACGCAAACTTCCCTTGGCCCCACACCCTTCTCCCAGTACACATGTCGCCATTATGAAGAAAGAATCAGCTGGGAAAAGGCTAGCAAACAGTGCCAGTTCTTCTTCTGGGTGTGGGTTTCATTCGGGAGCAGCAGTCGAGTTTCTCAACTTTCAGGCCGTTTTAGGCTTGAAGAAGGGGTTTCACCCAGGACCCTTGGCTGTCTCATGTCTCTATCAACTGTAGCCAGGTTGGCCTTGGTGAATGGAAGTCCATGCTACTGAGGCATAATCTCTATACCTGTCACCTTGGCCACTTTGTGAGCTCAAGGGCTTATGACACCAGTGTTGAGGAAAGAGGCTGATTAATATCTAGATAATAGGTACTTTATCCTTCAGATTATTAAAATTCTGCTCTACTGAGGTTACCCTTTGCCGAGAACTCTCATGAGACCTAAGTATCTTCATATTGTATATCCATTTGGACTAGTCTGTCCACATATTTTTTCCCAGACCTCCTTGTCACAAATTTCCAATCACGTGTCCACAAAGTCCTTGAACATACAGCCAATAAAGGAGACACCGCCTATACATGGATACATACTGATAGGTCTGGCCATCTCTCCTCCACACAGGAGCACTGCTCAAACATCTTCCCTCTGGGAGGATTTCCCTTCCCCACTGTCCTTCAGAGCTGTCCCAGTTGGGCCTGTCGTAATGAAGCTGTCCACTTCTGGCTTTTGTGGTAGGCAGGCATTATGAACAGACTGAATATTTGTGTCCTCTGAGAATTCATATGATGAAACCCTAACTCCCAATGGGACGATATTTGGAGGTGGAGCCTTTCGGAGGTAATTAGCTTTAGATGTGATCATGATGTTTGGGTCCCTATGATGAGATTAGTGCCTTTATAATTAGAGAAAAGGGAATTTGTTCTTCCATGCTTCTTCAAAATGTGAGGATGCAGCAAGGTGGCTGACTGCAAGCCAGGAAGAGGAACCTCACCAGAATTTGAGCATGCCGGCACCCTGATCTTGGACTTCTAGCCTCCAGATCCGTGAGAAAGAAATGTCTGGTGATGAAGCCATTCAGTCTGTGGTATTCTGTGATAGCAGCTCGAGCTGAGACAGCTGTAGTCTGATTCCCCAGACTCCCCTCTCCTGTATACTCGATCAAGCACTAATCCAAGTACTGCTATGGTTGGATTTTGCTGGATAATTAATGTCTCAAGTCAGTTGACCCTGAGACATGAATGTGGTGTGGTTGGGCCAGACCTGGCAGGGTAATCCTTGAGAAGTACAGCATTTTCCTTACCAAGGAGCAGAAGAAGAGGTAAGAGAGTCAAAGCACAAGAAGGATGTGACACAGCAGGCCTGCTTTGAGGGTAAAGCCATGCTCCCAAGAAGGTATGGAGTGGCCCTAGGTGTTTAGTGCAGTTTCTGGATGACCGCCAGCAAAGAAATGGGAGCCACATTCCTACCACCTTAAGAAACTAGATCTAAATGAGCTATAACATGAATAAGCTTAGAAGTGGATTACTCTGCAGTCTCCACATCAGCATCCAACCGGCCTGACATTTTGAGTTGGCCTTGGGAGACACCCAGCAGAGACGCCGGTTGAGCCTTCCTGGTCTTGACTTGCAGAAGTGTGGATAATAAATATGCGTTGTTTTAGGCTGCCCAATTTGAGGTAATTTGTTATGTGGCAATAGAAAACTAATACACGTGCTGCCAGCCCATTATAAAGAAAGAATAGTAAGTAAGCCAGGCCTAGGGATTTTTTTATTGTTTGCTTTTGAGACAACTCTGTTCATAAGGGACCTCCCTTGGAGCCATCGGAGTGGGTTCAGAGCACTTTTTCTTTTTCTAGGTCAAACTCAGAAGTAGCAGATTTTCCAGTCATTAGCAGGTAAGTCACAGCAGCACACCTCAATGAGGTACATGTTACCATAATCAGAACCTAAGGAGGCCCACTATTTTGCCTGTCCCCTTTGAGTGGCAGGAAGCGTGAGATGTACCAACTTGCCGTTCACCTGATAAATACTATGCTGACGTGCCTCTGAGCACTTGACCACTAAATATTTTACTAAGTAAAAGGCCCCTGATTTTTTTGTGTGCAAATTGATACTTTGATTGTCATGTCAGTATGTTATCAGTGTGTCTAGAGTAGTTGCTAGGTCCTGCCCAATCAACATAATGTCATCAATGCAAAGTAATGGTGTCACATGGTGGGAAGGAAAGGAGATCAAGATCCCTAAGGACTAGTTTGGGACATAAGTTTATGATGCAGGATGCTTTCCTGACTCCTTCACAGGACTCATGACAGGGGTGCCCAGCCACTTTGGCACCAGCAGGAGCAAACACCTTTTCCTTGGGTCCGCTGCACCCCATCCCTCATGGGAGGCAGCACATAGGCAAGTGAGTGTGGTAACTGGCCAGTTGCTTTGGCACTGGCAGGAGCAAACTCCGTGCAGGCACTATGGCACCATCCAGGTAGGACTGCCTGCAACCCCAAGGCCTGAGAGTGCGTGTTACAATGCTCTCTTAGCTCCGCCATCCACGGACAGCAGTGTATTATCAGCTTAGTGGGACCTTTGCCTCATTGCGGGGGTGGCTGCAAAGGCAAAGGGCCAGTGTGACAGCCTTTTTGGGTACCAATACTCGGTGGGTCCCAAATTCTTGTCTGGTACCCAAGAAGAATGAGGTCACGCAGACTAATCGAAGGATGGTGAGTGCAGAGAATTTTATTGTGCGATGAAAGTAGCTCTCAGCAGAGAAGGCAGCTGAAAAGGGGAGATGAAGGGCAGGTTGCTCTCCCCTGAAGTCAAATCGCCTCTCTGCCTCTCTCCTCTGAAGTCAAGTTGCTTTTCCCCGACGTCTAGCCGTCAAGTCAGAAGTCAAGTCACCTCTCCCTGATGTCCAGCTGCTTCTCCTCTCTACTGGATGAATCTGGGGTCTTCACAAACATGGGACAATGGGCAGGGTGGGCCGTAGGTAGTTTTGGAAAAGGCAACATTCAATTGGTAAAAAGACATTATTCAGAAAGAACCAATTGGCAGGACGTGGCCAAGATAGGATGGAAGTTGTCACTTCAGGCTTTTCAGCTTGAGGGTGGGTTTCACCAAGGACCCACCCTTGTCTGCCTGGAGTTTCTCTGCCTCCTACCTGTATCACTTAGAGAGTTGATATAAGACTGAGGTAGGAAGGAAAAGGGTTTTCCTGGCCTTGCCAGCTGAAAGCAAACAGTTCCTCATGATCTTTAAAAGACATGTATAGAGAAAAAGGCATTCACATGACCTCACACACGCACACACACACACAAACTTCTGTGTGAGTATAAATGCATATATAATGTTAAATATCTATCTAATGTTAAACATCTATCTGTCTACATAAAAGGGAGTTGTTATGTAAAATTGGCCTGATATAGTATTTTTACAGGACTATGCTGTCTGTATAAGGTTGTTATCTCGGTATAATACTGGACAAGGGGGAAAACATTTCTGGACTTGCTAAACCGTATTTTGTGCTAGAAGAATAGAGTGGAAGCACCTGGTGAGGGTGCGTTTGCCGAAATACTTCCCTCAGTAAGCAGAGAGGTTCTCACCCCAAATACTTGAGGCTCCTGGGTCTGGCCAAGGAGCAGCCCTGTGCAGCAGGCAGGCTGGACATTTGGCTTCTTAGACTCTGTTCCAGCCCTAGCTGCCTATGACCTGGGATTTGTCTTTCCCTTCTTGGGGCCTCATTTGTAATATCTCTGGAAAATGGCAATCCTGGGATAACTCATGTCTGACGTTCCTTGTGGTCTTGACAGTCGTGTCTGGGTAGATTGCTTTCCCTGGCCACAAGAGTGGTGTGTTTCTGTAATTCCTTTATTCTAAAGACTTTTGAAAGCCACTTTGTTGGAACACCAGTCATTTCCCATCAGGAGCTTAAAGCAGTCGTCAGACACTCGTTATGATGTTTCCCTCATTCAACAAATGTTCCTTGAGGGTTTTCTAGTGCTGGTTCTCTCCTAGACGTTGGGGAGATGATGGTGAAAAGGTCACATGATTGGCATTTCACCATCTTATGCATCAGGGTGCCTCTGGTTGCAATGAGCAGAGAATCTGCCTGCCTGTGGGAGTGGCCCAGGGCGTCACACAGTGAGAAGCCTGCAGGGAAGCAGGCAGGGTAGGGCCAGGACTAGTTTCAGACGAATGAAGTAAAATTTTAGGGAAAAACAAGGCACTTGGTAATCAAGATGAGGAGTAGTTTGCCATAATTTTTCAAAAATCAAAATTAATACAAAACATCCATAATGACCGATATATCAAAATTTAAAATAAAGGCAGGATTTGACCTTGCACCTGCAGAGCCCTGAGCGTCATGCACGTGGAGGGGACACATGGGTGCCACAGGCTTATTACTTAAAAACGTCTCATTTGCAATTTTCTGAGAAGGCCACTGCTTCCTTCTGAGGGAAGCTGGCAATTGTTCCCTTTCTATGCTCATGCAATCTGTAGTGCCACAGGGTGGAAAAAAAATAGTTTGATTTAATTACAAACATGTCTGTGCAATTTTTGACAATATTCTAAAGAACATTCAAGTGGGTCATGCAAATTTTATTCATTAAAATATTTGACTTTTCAGAAATGGAATTTCATCAAATATCAAACATTTTCTAAAAAAGTGTTCTTTCCTAGGAAAATAGCAATTATCAAGAAACTTTTGTACTTTATTCACTGAAGGCAGTTATGAAAATTACACTGGTGTTCACTTCATTTTTAAACAATTAATTTTCAAGAGTTTTTAAAAGTCAGATTTGTTCAGAAGCCTGGTGTGAAATTTTTTTACTCTTTATAACTATTTATTTTTTATCTTTATATAAATTTTTATGTACATCGGTGTAATAACTAAATATTTTAAATCACACAAGTATCCATAATTAATATAAATTACTTGATTATGTGTGAGAGAGCACATTTACTCTACACGGACTATATCATTTAAAAGTAAATATTTTTGTAAATTATGCTAAAATTATTTAGACAGTTAAGGCATCAAAAGTAAGTGTTGTAATGTTCAATAATGAAGTACAATGCATGTGGAAATTCATCAAAATTACAGGAGTCACTCAGTTATGAGGTTGACTAGAAGAAAGTATTGCAGCTAATGAAAATAAATGTTTTCCTATCATTGACATTATTAGAATATAGTTCCCCTCAAATCCACTGAAAACTAAGGAAACTTTTTGAAATTGTGAGAAGAAATTGAAGAGGAGTGTTAGATATTTCAGAAACACGTGGACTTGAGATTGAGCTAATGAAACAAAAGGGGTTTACTAGAAAAAATATGGAGAAGACCAAGAACAACATGCAGATTCTAATGTATTCATATAATGACTGGAGAATTTTTAAAAGACAGGTGTGTGGCCGGGCACGGTGTCTCACACTTGTAATTCCAGCACTTTGGGGAGCTGAGGCGGGAGGATCACTTGAGCCCAGGAGTATGAGACCAGCCTGGACACCATGGCGAGACCACATCTCTGCAAAACATACAAAAATTAGCTGGGTGTGGTGATGCACACCTGTAGTCCCAGCTACTCAGGAGGCAGAGGTAGGAGGATTGTTTGAGCTCAAGAGATCGAGGCTGCAGTGAGCTGTGATCCCAAAAGTGCACTCCAGACTGGGCAACAAGCGAGGCCCTGTCTTAAAAAAAAAAAAAAAAAGTTTATTCCAAATAATATAAGTCTTTATCTGGTTCTCTGTGAATAATTTTTAGCAGTAATGTGAGAGAATCTGATGTATGAAACTCAAAAAAGGGGGTTCACAGATTGGAAGAATTGAAATAGAATTTGGAAATATGAGAATTTCCTGTTCCAGCATAATGCTTTTCCAAAATGGAGGTGTATTATGGTATGTATATGCAGACTCATAGCTTAATAGATGATGGTTTGCAGAAGGTGATGAAATCAGCAAAAGTGGTAGAATATTTTGGGGTATTGTTGACGGCTGTTCTGAGACATTGGTTCTTGCTTTCTTAGTTTAAATGAATTTAAACAAGAGGCACACAGGAAAGGAGATGTAGCATATTGTAATTTATTGCAAAGGAAAAAGAATATTTTGAAAGTTAGCTGCAGAATACACCCTGAGAGTGACAAAGAGGATTCAGGGCTGGCTGCTCGTAAGGATGAGACAGCGTTGATTATTACTGGGGAAACTCCCCTTATGGGAGTCTTACATGATTATTCATAAGGAGGTGGGAAGATGTGCTACCAGTAAACATGTTCTGGGTGGCCCTCTGGGTGCACATGCCCATCCATGCTTGGTCATACATCACATGTCTCATTAGCATTTTAAATCTCCATCCAGGGGTGTGTTTTTTACTATTTACAATGAGCAAAGGGTCAGTTTGAGGATGGGTAAAATCAAAGTGCGCATCTCTCTACAGAGGAAATTCTCTACTGAAGATAGCTTTGCTTGAATGAGCTTAACTGCAATGTGAATGCTGAGGCTTATTGTGTTGGCTGTACGATCCCTACGGTTGCTGCGTGCCAAGGCCATGGTCACTTCCTTGACTGCCTACCCTGCCTCAATTCCCCTCTAAGAGATCTTAGGGCCTATAATCATATGGGAGGTGGAGGGGCTAGGTCATTTCTTCTGAAGCTGCTTCCTGCTGAGTGGGGCGTTGTCCCTACCTAGCCTGGGCCCTAAAGTCTCTTCCTGCCTGATCTAATGCGGTGTGAACCATGTAGTTCACGGGACTGGTGGGCAAGAAGTGAGATAGCTCATTAGGAGACCAAGGTTGAAAGCCTTTCAAAACCATCATGTGGACCTGAAATTGCTGTAAGGAAGAGAGTAAGAAATCAGCATTTTAAACAAAATCGGACCAAAAGTTAAAGCTTAAAATATGTTAATGACTGGCATTTTTAAAGGGAGCAAAGCAGACAATAGCTAATGCTTCCAGATTCCCATGGAAGTTAATAATGTGTATTGACTGTTGGGCCTGATATCCCCATTCTGTGGGCCAGTGAGTTTGTCCCTGGAGATGTGCTAGGATGCCAGGCCAGTCTTATAACGGCCCACATCTGGCATATCCCCAAATTTTGGTATTTATGCGAAGTCAACAAGGTTGAGTTAAGTTTTTGTTTGTTCGTTTGTTTTTGTTTTGAGACGGTGTTTCACTCTCGTAGCCTAGGCTGGAGTGCAATGGCACAAACTCAGTGCACTGCAACCTCCACCTCCTGGGTTCAAGCAATTCTCCTGCCTCAGCCTCCCAAGTAGCTGGGATTACAGGCATGCGCCACCACGCTCCACTAATTTTGTATTTTTAGTAGAGATGCGGTTTTCCCATGTTGGTCCGGCTGGTGTTGAACTCCTGACCTCAAAAGACCCGCTCGCTTCGGCTTCCCAAAGTGTTGGGATTACAGGTGGGAGCCATGGCGCCCAGGCCTGAGTTAAGTTTAATAGTCTAACAGTTTGGTTAATTACTTCCCCAGCAGACATGCCAGTGTCTCTAAAAGCCCTTAGTGTATGGCAGGCAAGTACCAAGAAAATGCAGATGTTACTTTTCTTTCAGATTGGCTTTATGTGGAATTGTGTTTTTAAATAGAAATTTTAGAGCCTCTATGGGTTGGCAGGTGTAATTAGTAGCTACTCTGGTTCCTGTAAAGATTTATTGCATAGTTAAATTCTGGTCATATGAGCCGGACTTGCTATTTCTTGAAACTTGACAGCCATTGCGGTGGTTGGTAGTACTTGCTAAGACCCTTCCATTTAGGAAGAAGTCGATTGCCCAGGGGGCCTTCCTTCCAAGTTATTGATAGGACCCAATCTCCAGGGAGGACTTGCGGGATGTTTTTCGTTTGTCCAGGTGAGGGCAGCACTGTATTGCTGTATTCCTGGATAACCTGATGTACTGGGCTTAGATTTTTTATTTTTGTTATTTATTTATTTATTTATTTATTTATTTGGATAGCAGAGTGTCACTCTATCTCCCAGGAAAGAGTGCAGTGGTGCAATCTTGGCTCACTGCAATCTCCGCCTCCCAGGTTCAAGAGATTCTCCTGCCTCAGCCACCTGAGTAGCTGCGATTACAGGCCCACCACCTCGCCTGGCTCATTTTTGTATTTCAGGGGTTTCACCATGTGGTCTCGATTTCCTGACCTCAAGTGATCCACCCCCTGCAGTCTCCCAAAGTGATGACAGTACAGCCATGAATCACCACACCTGGTCCCTGGCTTAGATTTTGATTATACTGTATAGTAGATTGGGTTTCCAGTTTGATAAACAGGTCTAAGGTAAGGAAGGGTTTCCCAGAAGTTATTGCCAAAGGACTAAGTTCTGTCTTTTCTTTGGATGCCACTCGTATTCTCATGAGGGCTATAGGCAACAGAGTGTACCACGACTCAGAAGTTTCCTGGCACAGTTTTGCCAGGGTCTGCCTTGAAGTTTGATTAGTCCTATTAACCTTGCTGGTGGATTGTGGCCTCCATGAGGAGTGGAGATGATATTTAATTTCCGAAGCTTGGGCTATCTATTGGGTTGTAGTTGCAGGAAAACAGGGTCCTTTGTCGCTTTGCAAGGAGCAGGGAAGGTCAAATCCTGCTATGACCACTTTTGGCAGTGCATTGGCCACTTCTGTAGCTTTCTCTGTTCTGGTGGGGAAAGCTTCTACCCATTCGAGAATGGTGTCTACAAAAACTAAAAGATATTTAAAAACCTGAAAGGTGGGTATTTGGGTGCACCGAATTTGCCAGTACTCATCATCATTGTTTGTTTGTTTCTTTTTCCAGAGATGGAGTTTCACTCTGTCACCTGGGCTGGAGTGCAATGGCGTGAGCTCAGCTCACTGCAACCTCCGCCTCCCCGGGTTCAAGCTATTCTCGTGCCTCAGCTTCCCGAGTAGCTGGGATTACAGGCATGCACCACCATGCCCCGCTAACTTTTGTATTTTTAGTAGAGACAGAGTTTCACCATGTTGGCCAGGCTGGTCTCAAACTCCTGACCTCATGATCCTCCCGCCTCGGACTCCCAAAGTGCTGGGATTACAGGCATGAGCCACTTCGCCCGGCCCTTGTTTTTTTGGTTGTTGTTGTTCGTTTTCCCCCAAGGTAATTTTGAGAGCAAAGTTCACAGGCCAGAGTGACCTTTTTTATTGTGGCTGTCAGGCCTGTACCTGTAAAGTTATGGTATATCCAGGTGGTTGTAGCATCCTGCCCATATGGATGGAATTATGTAAATTTTTGACAATTTGCCACTATGGTACTAAGGAAGCAAGAGCTTTTGGCCTACGAGCCACCAACCCTCAAGTGTTAGGCTCCTCTGATTTTCTTTAGCCCATGCTATTTCTTAGTGTAGTATAGTATAGGATGAATTTATACCAAAAGAATGGGATGGGCATGCTGTCTCATGCCTGTTATCCAGCATTTTGGGGTGCCAAGGCAGGCAGATCAATTGAGGCCAGGAGTTCGAGATCAGCCTGGACAGCATGGCAAACCCCTTCTTTATTGAAAGTACAAAAATTAGCAGCATGATAGCATGTGACTGTAGTCCCAGCTACTCGTGTGGCTGAGGCAGAAGAATTACTTGAGCCCAGGAGGGTGCAGTGAGTCGAAATCAGGCCACTGCAGATCAGCCTGGGTGACAGAGTGAGACTCCGTCTCAAAAAAATAAAAAATAAAATAAAATGAAGAGAATGGGCAGAGAGGAATAAGGCCAGCTGGGCTACAGCTTCCGTAGTTACCATCCTATCTTCCCTGCCAGCCCTTACATTGTCCAATGAGACTGAGGAGTTTCCTTTTTGATGTCTCTGATCGTTTTTCCTTTTTGATGTCTTGATCCTCTTGCTTAAGATCATGCACAGCCTCTAAAAGATGCAGTATTTCTGTTCCATGTTCAATGGGGGAATCCCTTGCATTTAAAGACCCCATTCTTTACAGATAGCAGCATTTTCTCCTGGTAACACTTTAAATATGTAATTACATGGCCTTCTGGCTTTCATTGCTTCTAATGAGAAATTGGTTGTTAATCTCAGTAAGGATCTTTTCTGACAGGTAATTTCTCTCTCACTGCTTTCAAGATTCTCTTTGTCTTTGAACAGTTTGATATAATGCTTTTCAGTGTGGATCTGTTTATCTCCCTTAGAATTCCTTGAGCTTGTGGCATGTGTAGATTCATGTCTATTATTAAATTTGGGAGTTTGGGGCCAATGTTTCTTTAAATATTCTTTATGCTACTTTCCTTCCTCTCCTTCTGGGTATCCTATTGTATATATGTTGTTAGGCTTGATGATGTCCCATAAGTCTCTTAAGTTATGTTCATTCTTCTTAATTCTCCTTTCTTTCTACTCCTCAGACTGGATAATTTCAATCAACTTATCTTCAAGTTCACTGACTGTTTATTTTGCCTGATCAAAGTTGCTATTGGCCCCTCCTCCTGCCTTCCTCCCTTCTTCTCTTCTCTCCTCTCTCTCCTCCCCTCTTCCTTCCTCTCCCCCCTTCCATTTTCCCTCAGCCATCCATCCTCCCTCCTTCCCCCACTGCTGAAGAGCATGCCACATGGTGGACGGGCTAGTTACTTGTTCCAGTGGCGGATGAGCATGGTGTCACCCCAGCCCTGAGTGCTGGGAGCCATCTGGCCTGCATCCAGCCTCCCTGATTGTCTCTTGTCCAGCCCCATGCCTGCACCTGTGTGCTCTAACACATTGCACACCGAGCAGCCATGGGCCCTGAGCAGCCACCACCCCGATCATGCACCGGACTTGCCTGCAGTAGCACAATGAATGATTTTAGAATCAAGAATATGGACCACACAGCCCCTGTGGCTAACAGTTACGGAGGGACACTGAGGCACCAGCCAGGTTTTGACACTTTTTATGGGTCTCTGTTTGCTGTTTTTCACTCTCTAAATAAAGAGCAAACACTGTAAGAAGTGCCAACAGGCTTGGACTCAATTTCTCATGACTTGCCAACTGTACATTGCCCTTGTTAACTCTGTATAGCAAGGCTGTGATGACTCAAGCTTTAAAAGCTACCTTCAGTGGCTTCAAAAAGGAGAAAAAGTGCTTTGGCATTCCAAAGAAACCCTGGCTGTGGAGTGAGCAGCAAGTATGCCAGTGGCTTCTCTGCACTACCAACAAGTTCAGTCTGGTGAACGTGAATCTCCAGAGGCTTAACATGAGTGGCCAGGTATTGTATAACCTTGGCAAGGAGTACTTTCTGGAGCTGGTATTTGACTTTGTGGATGACATTTTCTGGGAACATCTGGACCAGATGACCGAAGAAAACCAAGAAAAGACAAAAGATCAATATAAAGAAAATTCATGCCTGAACTCAATTCCTTATTGGTTTAACAATATGTTAGGTTTTGGCATAAAGCAGGTACCCTATGGTATGCAAACACACAATTACCCCGAAGGCAGCCTCCTGGATGGCATGTGTCCAGCTTCTGCAACCAGCATGCCCAGCTCTGAACAGGAGTTTCAGATGTTCTCTAAGTCTCAGCTCAGCTCTGTCAGCCTCAAATATGCTCCATCAGTCAGGACTTTTTAGGCAACTTGAATTTGCTCACCAACAATTCTGGGAAGCCTAAAGACCACAAATCCCCTGAGAATGGTGCAGACATTTAAAGCTGTCTGCTTTTTTTTAACGTTTAAATCACGAAGCAGACAGCTTTGAGAGCTCAGGCACCTGGAACAGCCAGTCATCCTTACTGGATGCACAGCAGGTTCCTTTTTTCGAGAGCTTCAAAGAAAACTGCAGCCAGTCTCTCTGCCTCAAAAAATTGACCGTGCATTTCAAGGATTACATCCAAGAGAGGAGCAACCCGGTGGAGCAAGGCAAACCAGTTATACCTGTGGCTGTGCTGTCCGGCTTCACAGAAAGTGGACCTGTTCACCTGCGGCAGTTTCTCCTGGAATTTTTGTTAAGACAGTCTTGCCAGTCATTTCATCAGCTGGAATAGGGACAGGTAGGAGTTTAAACTTGCCAACCCTGACAATGTTTCCTGCCAGTGGGGAATCAGGAAAAATAAGCCCAAGATGAACTACTAGAAGCTAAGCCTGGGTTGACACTACTATTTGGACAAGAACATCCTCCATAAGATGTCAGGAAAGTGCTATATGTGCTGCTCTTTGTGTGACCTCCAAAACTTGCTGGGGTTCATGCCTGAGGAACTGTACACCATTCTGGGCTTCCAGCCCAACACAGAGGGCTGAGGTCTCTGGGACCACCATGAATCAGGCCAAGGCCCGTCGACTGAGTGGAAGTCCATCCTGACCAACTACTCCAAGGACCCAGGAAAGACACGAATGAATATGTCCAGGAATGTCTCCAAGAAGCAGTGGACTTATTGCATCCAAAACCACACCTCTTGACCAGGCTTTCTCTCTTGTGGCAGAGAAGGCAAAGCTAATACTACTCACAGTGCTTTTAAATGAAAATGGTCAAGAAACAGGCACTGGGAAGCCATCCTGGCTCCTAGCAGGCTATGGGAAGGGATGGTGCTGGCTGTTTGAGAGTCTCAAAGGAGCAAGCATATCATAAATGCACACAAATTATTTTTCCATTTTCTTTTGTGTTTTGCAACCAGGAACAGAAAATGCAAAAACTCCCTTTTGTTTGAGATGGGTAGGAAGGTGGGAAGTAAACAGCCATGCCATTTCAGAAGTCAGTCTGTATATATTATTATTATTATTTGAGACAGGGTCTTGCTCTGTTGCCCAGGCTGGAGTTCAATGGTGTGATCATAGTTCACTGCAGCCTCCACCTTCTGAGCTCAAACAGCCCTCCCACCTCAGCCTCCTGAGTAGCTGGGACCACAGTTGCGTATAACCATGTCCAGCTAATTAAAAATACATATATTTGGAGAGATGGGGTCTCACCATGTTGCCCAAGCTGGTCTTGAACTCCTGGGCTCAAGTGGTCCTCCCACCTTGGCTTCCGAAAGTGCTGGGATTACAGATGTGGGCCACTGCACCTGGCCTCAAATTTCTTTTGTACTCGGCCATTCCAAGGGTGGGTCGAAATGCCAAAAAGCAATCCTACCATGTTTCAATGACTTCTCTCCTAATTCAGGATTGACTTGGTTGCTGTAAACCTTTTACTGTATTCTAGAGTTCCAATAAAACTTGATTCTGACAGGTTTTTTTTTTTTCCAGTGTTTTCCATGTTTCTTGAAAGTGACTAGTCCCTAGGGTACTCTACTCTGCCATTTTCACTAACGTCACTCAGTTCTGTGAGTGATGTTTTGAAGTTTAAATCCTTATGTTAACATCTTGTTTAACAGCATACGCTCTTTTTCTGAAAGGAATAACAAATCACAAGAAACATATAACTAGAAATTTATCCAGCATTAATGAACTTGTGAAAATCAATAAAATGATTTATTTTATATATGCAAAGTCAAAATCTCTTTGTACACTTTAATTTTTGCAAATTCATACAAACATAACAATACTGCTCCATATAAACTTTGTATAAACATTAAAGGAAATATACACTTTTTTTGTTCTTCTTGTGCTTCCAAAGCACAGAATATATAAGTCCATCTGAAGACTTTCTATCATCACATGCAAGAACAAATGTCAGAGGTTGGGGGCAGCCTCAAGTGCACTTTGTAATGTCTCTAGACAAAAGAGAAGAGAGTTGGAGGTAGATTGTTTGGTGACTCTCCCTGCCCCTTCCCACAGAGAAATAAGTTACCCGAATAGCAGCTTCTTACTTCTTTGATTCAAACTATCCTGAATATTGCATGGTTTAAAAGGCACAACTAGGCATTGTTGAAAACTTTGTTCAGCACACATAAGATTGCCATTTCTTTTCTGTACACCTATTCTTTCTGAAGGACACAGTAAGAGCACCAAGTTGTGCTCCACTTGCAGGTGGCCCCTAGCCACTCTGAGAATGCCTGGAATGGCAAAGTTCAAAAGAGTGACCTCTCATTACCTGCGGTAGGGGCAGCGGTGTTTACTGAATTTAGCCTGCTGAATTAATAACATCACCTTCCTCAATTGAGAAAAACAAAACAATTCATACTTAAAAAAAGTATTAAGGCAAAAGCCCAGCTTTCACTGCCAGATAATCATAAAATTCAAAAGCCCCACTGCTGCTTCTTAGCATCTGGAAGGCAATTCCCTTGACTCAAACATTTCTGGAGGCTTCAACAATATCCCATTCCATCCTACAGCACAGAAAACTTGTCATTTTTTTCTCATTGGTCTTTGCACTAACATGACGATCTGTTGTTGATGTGATCAATGTTGCTGAGAAGGTGGTGGGAATCTATTTTTTCTAGTACCTTCTCGAGGTACTGAATTAGGACTCGTCTTTTAAACCTGAAAATAAAGAGAAATTTATTAACCAAAAGATACTTAAAGAACTCATGATGTTCAAGGCACTGTGTGGGATACAAAGTGAAGCTTACAATCTACATAGGAATATAAAGATTGTCCTCATGGAAAGATACGGTTTAGAGCAAGTACCAATAGTGGCAATTGAGGGCCCAAGCCTACCTGAGACTATGATAAAACTAGAAGGATGAATGAGTTGAGTTCAGGTAACATAAATCCAAATACTTCTGGAGACAACCTTAACTATGAGTGAGGGCCAGGGTTTGAGAAAAAAGCAAGGCAGAGCCTATTCCTCTCTTTGTCCTGCACTGGGCCCTACTGCTCTAAAAACAAAAATGAAAAACTGAAGAGTTCCTGTTTTTACCCACCTTGCAGCTTCCTTGATGGTAAATTCAACAAACTGTTTCTTCATCTCCAGAGGTCCTTGCACTTCTTCAAGCAAAATGAAAATTCTTTCATATTCTGAAGATATTTAAAAAACTTCAGTATTTTTATAAAGATGAAAGGGAAATAAAATTTAACTACTGTACATCCTTAGTAATTGTTCTTTGTGAGTGGAGAGTTAGATGTAGTTTGTATTTTAAACATTCGGATCAAAATATCTGCATGCATCTACTAGGGCAACTCTTGTTAACACTAACCAAATGTAGCAGGCTGAATAGCAGCTGCTTAAAATTGTCCACATTTTAATCCCTGGAACCTGTGAATATGTTACCTTATATGGCAAAAAAGACTTTACTTTGCCGGTGTAATTAAGTTAAGGATCTTGAGATGGGGAGATTATCCAAGTTTATGCATGTGGGCCCAATGTAAGCACAAGTGTCCTTATAAGATGAAACAGTAGAGTTAAGGTCAGAGAGAAAACATGTAAAGACAGGAGCAGAGGTCAGAGAGGAGAAAAAGTGCTAAGGGTGTTTTCATGAAAATGGAGGAAGGGGCCATGGGCCAAAGAATACAGATGGCCCTTAGAAGCTCGAAAAGGCAAAGAAAGAAATCCTCTCTAGAACTAGCAGACGGAATGCTGGTCTGCCAACACTATTTTGGCTCAGCAAAAATAATTTCAGAATTCTGACTTCCAGAACTGTAAGATAATAATTTGTATTGTTTTAAGCTAGGAATCTTTTGGTAACATGTTATGGCAGCAAAAGGAAGCATTACAAGAAATAAGGGGAAAAAACAGGAAAATATATACTGTACCTTTTTAGCTAAAGCAAGAGGAATTGCCTTAAACTATGTGAAAGCCCAATATTGCCCCCAGTGTACCTCAAGGGGTAGTTTGAATCTATAGTGAATCATAGAATGAGAGAGACCTCCTGGTGCATTATTGATAGACGTTCTTTCACTACTTACTTCGTCCAAACTTTCGAACTTCCTTCATTAATTGATGTTTTATATCAGCATTGATTCCTTGTGCCATAGCAGGAGTGATTTGTAATGTATTTGGCATAGTTCCCAAAGTAGATGCTACTGGGTCTTTTTGGTCATCAACAGAGAGACTGCAGTTTTTCGCTCCTCCTACAAATGCGTTAATACCAGGTTTTTGAATCAGCTCATCTCTGCTGAGACTTGTGAAGTCATCAGATAGAGAATCCAATTGGTTGGGTGGCATAAGATCTCCTGTCATATTTATAAGCTCTGATGGAGCAGATTTTGACAGGAAGCCATCAGATGTGATCTGACCATTTTCCATCTTCTCCTCATGGCCATCGTGAATGACAGTAGCATCTGGAAACCAAATGAAGAGGTTGAGCTGTGAGGTAAGTGTATTATGTCAACCCCACAGGTATATCCCTCTGATGCTCAATTTCTAGGAAATTATCTCATAAAGCAGGAGGATATACCAGGTGGTGATCTGAGACCCCTCAAATTGAGGCCAGGACACATAATACAATAAAACCACCTCTTATTTTCTGGCCCTATGAATACATATGGAAACCAAGTAAGACAGTACAACTCTAAACACACATTCACAGATCCCTGGTACTCATGCGTTAGTGTCAGCTTGTTATGCTTTACAAGTTGAAAACAGCAAGTCTCACTTTATTTCATGACTTCTCAAATTCACATACAACCTGCCATGCTTTACTGAGCTGGAAGCCAGACAACTTGGATACACCACAAGCTGCCTCCTCTTTACATCAAATACATTCTGAGAAAATAGAGGTGGCCATTAGTGCTGAAAGTTCTATAACACACTCCATCACCAAAAATCCCTTTTAGTGTATTATCTTTCTAATTCTTCTTTTCTGTGTCAGAAAAGTGACTTTCTTTTCACTCCAGATGTGACACCTCTTTCATTTATTCATCGTCTGTGGCAGGCAGTGTGTCGGGAGCTGGGGATCAGCGGTAAACAGCCCGAGAGCAACGTTCCCTTGCCCTTGTGGAGCTCACATCCTCATGGGGCAGTCAGACAGTACATGCAGAATGAGCAAATGAAAGAAGCAGCATTGGGCTGGTGTTGGGGAAGCCATCTACAGGCCTTTGGGAGACAGCAGCAGAGGGAGCCCCAGGGGCTCCCGTGTTAGGAGAAGATGACAGAGGCCAGGCTGTGCAGTCTTGCAGACTAAAGCTGGTTCAGGGTCCTTTCTGAGTGCTTAGGAGAGTTGAGAATGGGTTTTCAGGAGCAACATGGCATGATGTGATATACATGTGGACATAATTATCTGGCCACAGGATTAGAGAGTATATGATAGATGGGGGCTAGTTTAGAAACATGAAGCTGAGATAAGAAGGTATTGTACTAGCATGGTGAGAGGTCACAGCAGTGTGCACTGGAGGGATAGAGAGAAATAGTGGGATTTAGGGATGTTGAACATCAAGTTTCCTGAACTTGTGAAAGGTATCAAAGCAAGGGAAGAATAAGAGAAAAATCATGATGACTCTATGGTTTGTCACCTGAACCACTGGGTAAATAGTGCTGAAGTGTGGCAGGAGTCAGGGCACAACTGCCCTCCAGAGTATTCTTCCTGACTCTGGTTCAATGATCTCAGGTTGATAGCTTGACATTGATAAATATTAGCATTATTTACATAAAGGAAATCTGCAAACACTACAATCTAGAGCTTTTCTATGCTCCTCAACCCTGACAGATGTTAAAGGTTTACTGGCACATATCTGGATGGTGCCATTATCTGCAATGTGGAAGGCTATAAGTAGAGCTGTTTTGGAGAGGGGCAAGTTCAAGAGTTCAGTTGAAACTCATGAAACTTACTGAGTTTTATTTGTCTATTAGACACCTAAGTGGAGATGTATGTCCACAAGTAAGTCTGAGTCTGAATTTGAGGAGCAAGTAATATTCTAGAGATATAAATATCAGAGTTGTTGAAACATAGATCAAATTTAGAGCCCCAAGACTGCATGGGGTCACCTAGGAAGAGAGTGCAGTGAAGAATAGGAGAGGTCCCAGGATTGAGCTTTGAGGCCCTATGATATTTAGAGGTGGAAAGAAAAGGCAAAACCAGAAAAAGAGGATGAAAGGGAGTTGCTATTAGAGGGAAAAGAAAGCTATGAGCTTATGGTGTCTGAGAACCCAACGTACCCATGGAGGAGGGAGTGAATAACTGTGTCAAATGCTGCAGAGAAGGAATGGCAATGTGCTGCAGACACTAGTGACCTTGATGAGAATGTTTCAGTGGGGTCAAGGAGGCAGATACCAGACTGCACTGGGTTAGAGCATGCATAGGTGGTGATAACACAAAGAGCAAGTGCAGATCCACTCTTGCCCCTACTGCCAGGGAAACCTGCTTTATCCTCCTCACCCTTGCAGCCACTACAAAAGGTCGCAGCAAACATGCTCACCTCTTTCCATTTCTCCATTAATTACTGTGGTATTTACTTGGTAAGCAATGTATTCATCACTGTTAATTACTATATAATTTTTTCACCTTATGTAGATTGAGATCCTTGAAACAGGTTCTCTGCTCTCTGTGGGGATTATTGTACCTACCACATAGATGATTTAGTAATGGCTTACTTAATGAACACAAACAACATAAAGGAAGGAATACAGAAAGGAAAATAAAATTGTTTAGCGTTTTAGTCCTCTAGGAGCCATAAGGAAATCACAACCACTACTCTATACCTGTATGTACAAGGGTGGGTTTTATGAGGTTTGGATAAGATGGGAACCACGAGGCTGAGGGTGGTCCCTTTCCGCCCACATGGTTAGTTACAGTAGGTGGTGTTTGTGGTTTCCTCAACAGCAGGGACATACTCCGCCTTCTCTTAGATGACATAGGACTGCTGGGTTCCCCTGGACGTTTCACTTTGTTTTGTGGCCCTGCTACAAACTCATCTGCTTCATCAATCATCATTCCCTAAAAAACACATAAATGAACGTATTTCATTAAAGACCAAAATGCAACTATTATAAAACTGCAAGCACTCTTAATATGCATACATAATCAATCTTACATTGTATCACTGTCTTTTTTTCTTTCATTTTTTAAAATCCCATGCCAGATTAATATAATATAAATATTAATCATGGGCCGAAGATTTACCTTACCCCACCCCAACTTTGTTCTTAGAGAAATGCAACTCAATTTTAATCCAATTTAAATGGAACAAGGAGGAAACTAACATATAGGATGTTGTTCCAAGCAAAACATACTACAATAATGATAAAACAGAAAGTATGCAAATAAGCAGCATTATTCAATCAAAATGAGAGAAGTACAAACCACTTTGCATCAACCCTTCATAAGGGAAATACTTTCCTTTTTTGTGCTTCAAACTCATATCATTAAACAACACTGATTATCACTGTACAGTATGCTACGTGTAGATGTTGAAAGGCAGGCAGGTGGAAAATGTAACTCCCTCGTCTGCAGCCTCACAAGGATTCAAATATGCCCACTTTGATGCTGGGCAGGCAGTGAGGAGGCTTTTCACTCTTGAGGGTAGATAAAAGATGAGAGGCAGCAGTGTAGAAGTCTAGCCAAGAGCTGTTCTTGTCCAAAGACAATCCAAGAACATGTGCCCTTATTATTTGAATAAAATCATATTAAATGACTTTTCCAAAGGATTTTTTACTCATAAACAATACAGAAAGGGGAAAACATTTTCACTGAGAATTTACTATATGCCTGTTCATGTTGTAAACAGTGTACATGTACTCATTTAATATCATGCAGAGTTCTATTAGTTAAGTGTAATTTTTTTTTTTTTTTTTTTTTTTTTTTTTGAGATGGAGTCTCACTCTGTCGCCGAGGCTGGAATGCAATGGTACGATCTTGGTTCACTACAATCTCCGCCTCCCGGGTTCAAGTGATTTGCCTGTCTAAGCCTTCTACAGTAGCTGGGATTACAGGCACCCACCAGCATGCCTGGCTAATTTTTGTATTTTTAGTAGAGACAGGGTTTCGCCATGTTGGCCAGGCTGGTCTCGAACTCCCGACCTCAAGTGATCTGCCTGCCTCAGCCTCCCAAAGTGCTGGGATTACAGGCGTGAGCCACCTCGTCCAGCCTAGTTAGGTGTAATTATTATCCCCAGTGCTACAAAATGAGGAAAGCGAAGCACAGAAAGATAAACTGAGAATTTAGGTGAGGTGGACTACCATTTAATTGAGGATTGAGGTGAGGTGGAATACCTCTGAATCTAGTCTTGTCACAAAACAGATTATTGTGTGGTCTGGGCCTTAATACCAATGGTCTCCTCCATGAGTGCAGCTATAATCCCATCTGTTTTCATGCTTTAATAGGTAAGTCAGTATATCTCTCTCACACTCACACACACACACACGTCCCACATTTAGATTTTTAGTAGGACCATTCAAGTAAAACAACATCACTTAGTACTTCATATTTCAAGGGACGCATTCATCGTTTTCTAGATCAAGCACTACAAATATGAACCATGGGAACAGGAAATAAACTGTGATTTCGATATTAAAGAAATTAGTGTGTGGTGGGATGAATATATACTCTGGAGTGAGAAAGACGTGGATTCTAATCCTTGCTCTTATGTGCTGTGTCACAGGTAAGGCATTTGACCACTGCGGCCCTTGATTTCTCCCTTTTAAAGGGCAAACAGTAGCATTCGTCTTACAGAACAGTTGTGAGCATTAAATGAGATCATTTAAAACACCAGCTCCTACTAGTACCCAATACATGGCAGCTCTGACTTTATTCAACCAAAACACTGTTGCATCAGGAGGCTCCCACTAAGAGCCTGGGTGTCATATTTTATTGTTTAAACAAACAAATGGAGAACCTCTGATTTGTATTCATCTTGCCAAAAAGAAAATAATTATATAGCAAGAATATCCCAATTTAGGCAGACATAGGCATAGGTATCCTACCTTCTTATCTTGTTTAAATGGATTGCCAAAAGTATGCAGTCTTTTGGGTTGGTCTGGATCAATCTCTCGCAGCGGAGAAGCCAATGTCTTCAGATATTCCTGATAGTTACCCATTTGTGCAACTGGAACACTATGAAGGGAATCTGCAAAATCACAGGAAAAGGAATTGATGCTTATAGCTTAAGCGTATGGTCCTTTTGAGAAGACATCATAGTTTGGTTTAGCAGTGTGTCTTGGCATCCAATAGTATTTAAAGTCTCGAATCTAGCATTCTAGGATCTAGAATCATCTCTCTTCACCCCAATCATAACTTAGTCTTACCATTACTACTGCCTACAGGCTCACATCGCTAGGATTAGAACAACTCCCTTGCCTTCAAACCAGGTTTGAGAATGGGCTGACCCTACACCACCATCCTAACTCAAATCACCACATATTTTCTGCATTTCAAAGAGTCTAGGCTCTACGGCATTCTCTTATCATCCAGAGAATCTTGGTTAGTAGGTCTTACTCACTGAGAATTTGATTAAATCTGTAGGTTCTCTTCCTAGAAAAAACCTCTTACACACAAAACTTTGTGTATAATTTCAGGGAATTGGCCGGAATAAGATTTGCTCATTTTAGTAAACAGGTGAGCCTTTTTAAAATAAACAAAATGGAGTAAATGGAATTTGTAAATAGTCACAATTATCCTCAATACCATTAGGTTGATTACTTTCATTTAAATGAGGTATTCTCTACTGAGTTTATCACAGTAGGCTGGGTGTTATAGTGTTTGGGTGTGCAGATTGGGAAATCTCATAGATCTAGGTTCTGCCACTTTCCAACTGGCTAAACTTGGGCAAACTACTAAAATGCTCACTCTCAGTTTCCATGTCCATGAAGTGGACATAAAAACAGTATCTATTTCCTGGGGTTGTTTGAAGCTTACAATAGCTAAAGCATGGCAAGTGGAGTGTACGTGCTGATTAATGCACACTTGCCCTTAAACTTGAAAAAAAAAAAAAAAATGTGCCTGGTAAACAGACATAGGGATTCAGTGAAAACAGGTATTTTATACATTAAAATACTATAAAATAACCTACTCATTATGCAATAAACACCTTCCTGTAAGTCATGCCTGGCATTTTCCAAAAAAAAAAAAAGTATTTCACAGTTATTTTACCTTCATCTTGTCCAACAATAAACTTGTGCGTTTTCAGCAGATTGGATCTCATTCTGGTCAGCTGGTCTAAAAGACCTCTACGGGGAATATCATAAGCATTTCTGTATGTCTGAGGTTTCAAATCCTATTTGAAATGAAACAAATAATTTCAGCTATTCCTGAGGCTTTTAATATAGAAATATAATACTTATCTCTCTTAAAATGTTATTGAAGAGCATTATGTCAATACAACTGACTACAGCAGAATTTTCCCAGTGGCAAAATTCCACTTGCTAGCCTCGTTCTGCATTGTAACACACCTACAGGGTATTAAAGCCACGGGACTATCCCTTTTCAAATATTTCATTTAAAACACCAAATCCCCAGATTGATACCTGTGGCCGCCTTGCAGGACCACTGCTTGTACTCTAGATGTATTCAACTGGCAGCCATGGAGGGGAGGTAAGCTGCTGGGATCTCCCCTCAGGAAAGCAATGGCTGATCCTGCAAGGAGTGCAGTTAGCAGAGAGCCTCCCGCTGCTGTGGTACCATAGGGTGCTGCAGCACTGAGCTGAGGCCATGCCCTTCCCAGGCTGCCCATGGCCAGTAACAGAGAATGGCAGGGTGTTAGGGCCTGGCCAGCTCTGCCCAGCGTGGTCCTCCTCTATGGGAAATCTTGGTGCTAGAGGTCCCCACTGGGCTGGCCAAGACTTTCTCCAAGCTACACCAATGTCTGAGCTTCTTCACACCCAATTCTTCTTCATTTCTCATTCCTCTCATAGGTGATGGGTCAGCTTTGTGGCTTGGAAGCTCTCCCTGCCTACTCCAGCTTCATCTCCCCTTTATCTTTCATGGGTGTTATCCACAAAATAAATCTTATCCATTTAATTCCATATTGATATCTGCTGACAATTCCTAAACTGGTCCATCATTAACTACTAACTCCAAAATAGGATTGTCCATTATTTCAAAATTAAAGGAATATGAAAGACATAAATGTATCAGACAAGTTCAAACAAATACAAACTATTTATGTCACAATTTACCTTGTTTAAGAGCCCAATTTGGAAGCCAGCAAATTCTTTGGTGTTCAATTCTGTCAGCCTAAGCGCAGTTTCCCCTGTGATTTCTTTCAATAGTTTTCTAAAATTTTTATTGTGAGTCAAGGACATGCCACCTCCAGAATGATTTTTCACTTTAATTCCAATTTCCTGGGGAGGTTTCTTCCCCACTGATGCTAGTATTCGTTCTGACTCTAGTTTGGTCTAAAATGAAAGTACACAATGTGTTATAAAAAATCTACATTACCACTGTCATTTTTACTACTTAAGAAAGATAATACTTTCAGAACCCCACAGAACAATTTTCAGTTACAAATCACAGAAAAATGGATAATTAAACATTTTCCTGTGCTTCTCTGCACTACCACAGCAAACAGATAGGGGGCGGGAAAGACAAATAATATGGCTTTTTGTTGTTTGTTTTTGTTTTTTTCTTTCTCGTCTAGTGTCAACATTATAATAAAATCATGGAGAGAATAAAAACCATGAATAAGAATTTCATTCATAGACATTTAAAAGCACATTTTGTTATGATAAAATCTAGTCTAAGTGAACAGGTTCATTTCAGACTCAGACATAAAGGTTTAAGACTCTGTATTTATATATGTAAACTAGTGCTAAAATTCATCGATTGGCATTATATCTGAAAAAATTGAACTATTTATCTCTAATATTGGACTATCCAAAAAAGGTCTTAGAAGATAATGCTTAATTTAACAGATATTACCAAGTAAATAATTTGTAAAAAGCCTCTTAATAGGCATTGTGATACCATATTGATTAATATTGTGTGAGTGTATTCTAGCAATATATATTTGGCATATTTTGTGTTTTACATAAATCTGAAATGGCTCAAGAAACACCGGTGACCTAGTTATTAAATTAGTAATTTGAGCTATTATAAATTAGCTATGATCTTCTCTTTTTCTCAAAAAGATGGAATTCCACCAATGTTTGGTAAACCTAAAATAATTTTGGATTTCTTGTGGTTTGGTCAGAGATATTTATTAATTTTCCCTAATTATTGGAATTAAGTCTATGCTTATTATCGCTAAAAAATTCTTAAGTCATGAAATATGAGATAAGAGAAAATGAAGCGTCTGTTTCCTCAAATGGTCTTGAAAGCTCATGCATAAAATGATACATGTGCCCCAAAAGGTCCCAGAACTTGCATTAATTAAAATATCTGTACACTATTCTTCCTTGTGGCCATACCTTGGTGACACAGCCTTAAAGGCTTAGGTAAACATCAAATTTTTAAAAAATCGATAGATCAATAGATAAATAAATAAATAACCAAACCAAAACATTTACAACAACCACAAAAAAATCTATTAGCAGAGAGGTAAGGAGGTTAGGGGGATACTTGGTAGATTAGAAATCTGGGGTTGCCCTTACTTTCTTTTGCACTTATAAGCACACTAGACTGGTAGGAGCTAGTAAGCTCCAGACCATACTTAAGTTGTCAGTTCCTAGCAAGGTGTGTCGGCATCCCAATTGTGGAGTCACTTTGGTTCTTTGGTGAAATCTGATGTTTTTCTCACTACTCTCCATTTCCTAAAGGCCAAACTTCCAAACACATCCACCTTGAAGCATTATCACCACTGCGAATACTACTATTGTCCCCTACCTGGGAATACCTTTGTGCATAAGGTAAGTAAAACTGCTACATTAGTTTGTCATATAACGTAACACATTCATATGGAAGTAAAGCTCTAACTCAGTAGTTCTCAAATATTTCCATCCTACAAGAATGGGCTAAGTAGAGGTGAGAAGTATGATAAGGAACGGTGAGTGGAGGATGAGGTACTAATAGAGAGGGGCAGGCAAGGGACAAGGTGAATAATGGCAAATGAGGAACAGGTGGAGGGTGAGAAGAGAGGAAACTGAGCTCCACTCTTCAGCTCCCCTTGGGGTCTATCACCCTCTAGTGTGAGGAACACTGGTCTCATCTCCCCACTCTCCAGGGGAAAGCATATAGTTCTTTATCCAAGGGCTAGCATGTGAGTATAAGTCCTTCACATGCCTGAAAACTAATCTCAGACAAGTCATTCAATCACACCATGCCTCAGTGTGCTGACCTAAACAGGAGGGATGCTGTAGCCCAGAGTGATCTGAGGAGGAACTAGGTTGAAGATAGACAAAATGTGACCCATGAGAGAAGTCTATTAAGCCTCTGCCCCATATCAACCAGCTTGTGGGTAGGACAAACTGGCAGGCAAAAGGAGAAATGGCACAGCATCAAATGATACTGACAGACCCTTAACTGCAGCTTAATGGTGAAGCTAGAAGCCATAGAGAATCACATTATTACTAATCCATAAAGTGTAGAGATATATACACATTTAATTTGAAAAATTACAGTTACACTAAAGAATAAGGAAATGCACTTCTGAGGGCAAAGGATTTTTGTTTGTTTGTTTTTACCAATACTACCTGTTGGCTGAGTTTTTTAAGGTAAGAGATAACACTGTAACTAAGTCCACAATCTAAATTATCTGATATCAGATTTGGAGCTCCCATCATCCTTAGTGCTTTCTTTAATGGCTATAAGGAAACAAAATACACAACAGTAAGAATAGAATAAATCTTAAAATACTCAAAGTTCAGTTATAAGGGGCAAAGGGACATGATTCATTTCTTAGAAGTCAAGGTGCTGCACATAAAACCAAACATGGAACATTAAAAAGTGGCAATGAAAATAGCAGAGAAGTCAGGAGCAGAAAGTAAAAAAAATCAGAAGAGAGTGGGATAAGAAGAGCAAGTAACAGCAAATTCAAACAAGTAAATTGCATTCAATCTTATTTCCCAAATCATCAAATCATTTCACATTGCATTTTATTGTTTGCCCCATTACTGCCATGGTAAACAGTAACACACCCCAATTTCTCCTCCCAGTGACACCAATGGTACCATTTAAGATTCTGCCTTTTCACCTCTAGAAACTTGGCTTAAAGTTTGTCACATCAACCTCTGAAATGATTTTGGTAATCTTGATTTAGGTTATATCACCAGTTCAAAATCATGAATACTTCACATTATAAAAACCAAAATGAGGTCAAGTCATTTCTTAATCTGTTTAGATTTCACCTCCCACCACCAGTGCCCCAACTTCATGCTGTGTCTAGGACACATTTAAGAGGCAATAGGCAACTGTAATGTCTTCAGATTTTCTTTTTCCAGAGGGAAACCCCATACTGAGAATTTCTAGAGTTAAAAAGGGAAGTTGATGTAATATATGAATCCGGATCTATTTATTCTTAAATTCCAATATTATAATTTCATAAGGTTACTTTTAATAAGAGAAACATAGATGTGTTTTATAAAAATAACCATGGCAGTTAAAGGAATAAAATAGAGAAAACAGTTCTCTTTTGTGCCGCCATGACATCTCCAAACTCTTACACATGATTTGAGAAGACAGTGACAACACAAATATCTGTAAAATAAAAAGATATCTCTCTTATTGCAACAGTAAAAGCTTTTGATCACTAACATTTTTTGTGACAAGAATCATCATTGATACAGTTAATACATATATACACACAAATACATACTAATAGGTAGTACGGAGGCAGAGTTTTTAAGTAGCTGTCAAAAGCCTGTCGCCACTTCAGATTTGGCTTAAGCTTGTGAACTTTAAACAAGTCATCTGTAATAGAAAAATAAAATATTACATCATTCTAGTACTGAGTTCTAAAATATAATCAAGCAACCCACATCTAGAAACTTCAGCTTTTAATGTAGATGAAAATTTCACTGGCGTTTATTTGATTATCTTTTTTAGTGGTTGTATTATTTACCAAAATTATATATAGTATTTTTTCTAAAAAATGAAATAAATTCCTAAGTTACATATTCCTCTTTCATCTGCAATGCTACATGAAATACAATATTAAAACAATGATTTTGATCCACTTGAAATATTTTCCCAACCTCTTACATATTGGTAACTCTAGTAATTTTCACCTCAGCGGCAATCCATGGTCACTGGTTGATGGAATAACATTTATTTCATTTAAACATAGAGGGTGTTATACATTTTGCTGAAAGGTCAAGGTAAGAGACTTTACAAAGTATATATGAACAAAAGCTAAGCCTATAATTTCTAGGCAGTGATGAGCAAGCTCTAAAACTATATTTTGGGCCAGGCGTAGTGGCTCACACCTGTAATTCTAACACTTTGAGAGGCTCAGGTGGATGAATCACTTGAGCCCAGAAGTTTGAGACCAGCCTGGGCAACACAATGAGACCCCCATCTCTATAAAAAAAAACAAATGAAAATTAGCCAGGTCTGGTGGCATATGCCTGTAGCTGGGGAGGTTGAGGCAGGAGGATTGCTTGAGCCTGGGAGGTTGAGGCTGCAGTAAGCTGTGATCGTACCATTGCACTCCAGCCTGGATGACAGAGCAAGATCCTGTCTCAAAAAACATAATAAAATAAAATAAAATAATAAAATAAAAATTTTAATCAGTCTATGCTTTGTTTAGCCATATTTCCCTGCCTCTTCATTTTATTTTTTAATTTCCATGATCACACATTTTGAGCCAAACTTTAGGTCACTCACTGACCTAAAGTCATTGGGTGATACTAAAAGCACTATTAAAAGTAAGTACAGATGTTAGGTTGAAGTTTAAAATTCTGTACAACAACTAAACATGTTTCTTGAATACCATGTACTAAAAGTATTTGAACTAAAAATATTTACCTAAGTAGACATTCCCTATCTTTTCACACTTAAATTTAATTATTTTAATAATCTAAATACATTTTTATATACTGCATGAAAATTTCCTTCACATCTCATTATTTCCAAGTGTAAGAAAAAAATATTTTTTCTAATATAATAAAAATATAAAAATTGGAATCCCCAGACATCAACATGAATCTGCCACATATACTATAGGTACCAAAGACACTATAAATTCATGCTTTATTTTGTGTCTTAAGGTTTTATTAGTATTTTTTTTAAAAAATGCTTTACTTACAGAGACAAAACCATCCCTATCCCACATGCGTAATTTACTTACAAATAGGGCTATTCTTTGAAATTCTGAATTACTTTAGTTAAGAAAAGTGACATATTTCCTTCCTTTTACAGCTATAATAAATTATTCACTCCTGCTGAAACAAATTTAAATGAATTTACAAAGTCATAAAACATAGGTCTTTTGTTAAAGATTTGAAGATATTTCTGGTTCATTGCAGCAAGTGGAGCCTTTAACGACCATTCATATCCTGACAGAAAGGAATGAGAGACCATGGGTATATCCTGTTATACCATGTCTTTATGTGGAGTCTGTTGGGAATTAGGCAGATTTTGGAAACTAACAGACAAACATAAATACTGGAGAAATTTTTAGATATATAATACTCTTTGTATTTCTAACAATGCCAAGTGCAATGATTCCACCAAGGAGATCGTTTAGGCTAATTATTTTCTGCCAGAGTTTTAAAATGGGGGTCAGGAGAAGAAAGATAATCTTCTGCAGTCTAGATTAAGAGTAGAGAGCTTCTAGTGTGACAGTGCCTTAGTCACTACCTCTGTAGCTCAGCAAATTATTTCCATAGGATTAAATACCCATTCACATGGACTCCCTAGGATGGTACAGTAAAGGTGTCATATGAACAATTAGCTGATCAACATTTGAAAGAAGAGGTGATGGCAGTGTAGAATGAATGAAAGTAAAATGATACTGCCAACACCTCAAAAATGACTGGTATTTTCTCTTCCAGTTCCTTTCTCCCCATTTCTTTCTTCAAAGAGAGGGAAGACCTGGGTTTGAGTTCAAGCTCAGCCACATCCTTAGCTCAGTGAGTTTGGAGAAATCGCCTTTGTAAGCCTCCATTTCATCTATAAAATGGGTCAGATGATAATTGCCTTACCACAAGACTATTCTAAGGAACTACATAATATATGTGTGAAAGCCCCATACAAAATGAAAAACAAACAAACCAGTATAAGCTGTTAAGCACCAGATACATAGTGACTGATACACATCAAAGTATCCTGCTTCTATTCTCTATCCTCCTACCTCTCCCTTTCTTCCTCCTGATCATAACTGGTTTTAATATGGAACTACATTTTATTTTTTACACAAGCCCTCAGTTCTGAATTTAAAAGAACAGGTTGATTGAATGTGGTATATTTAAGAAAAGGAAAAAAAACTTGTTACAAATGCTCTAATTTCTGTAGTTATTAGGTCTCAATAGAAAAATTAATTTCCTAATTGGGAAAGAGTCCTTTGCTAACTACAACAATCTGGTGACCTCCTTAATGACATGATTCTGGTAGCTTATTGATACAATTAAGCCTCATTTATCTATTCCAGAAAATGAGATGTTTTATATTTTCTAGTAAGTTTTAGTGCATAAGTAATTAAACTTTCATGACCTTAATTTGATTGAAATCTGGTATTAATAAAAAGAAAACAAGGGACACTATTATGAACAATTACTGTACTATGTAGTAATATAGTGATGCTTCTGGACTTATGAAGTCTGTGTAACTTAACTTGCCCTTTTACAAACTGTCCCTCTCCACTAAAACTGTAAAATTATACAATAACCGTACAGTATATTCTTAGTATAAGAAAGCAGTGCCTTCGAGAGCTACTAAGATAATGTAGATATTAATAACGAAAATAATAACAACATTTATTGAGCACTTACTATTTGCCAGGCAAGTTCTAAACAATTTAACTGTATTAACTCATTTAATTCCAACTAAATCCCTTTGAGGTAAGTACTATCATCATCCCCATTTCACTAATGAGGAAACTGAGGCATAGAGAGGTTAAGTATCTTGCCCAAGGTCATGAAACTAGCAAGTAGCAGAGCCAGATTCATACCTGGGCAGCTATGACCTCTAGCCCAAACTCTTAACCACTATAGATGTTAAACTACCCAGAGAATTAAGTAATTATGGAAATGTTGAGTTTTTGTTTATTTCAGAAACTCACAAGGAATCCCAAGTTTGGACTTCAGGAGCTCAAGGACCTCCAGCCTCAAAGGGTGTTAAAAATCCTATACTCCTCAGAAAACACAGGTTACAGAAAGGCCTGGAGATGGATATTTGAAGCCAGGGGGCAGAATGGGAACTGAGTCAAGATCGGGATGGACCCTAGCTGAATGTATGGGATTAGGGAACAGGGGAAGAGTCAAAGATGCCTCCAGAGTTTCTGGTGTGGGATGTCTGCATAGACATGGTGATGCCACTAACTAAACTGTGGAGAGAGGAGGAAGAGCATGGTAAGGTAAGAGTTCAGCTTGGCTTGAAGACATTCTTGAAACATCCAGAAGGCTGTTGGGCAACCGAAATAATTTAGGTCATCATGCTCTAGGCAAGGTTGGAGTCTCAGTGTTATAGGCTAAGGAAGACCAGGCACAGATGCCACACATATCTTACTGGTGACAGAAGACACTTCAAACAGAAGAAACACTTGACATTTGAGGAATAGAGCGATACAAACTAAAAGGTGGCCAGGAAGACAGTGTCAGGATTTGACTTGGCAGAGTGCTGAGGAGTTTGGGGATGGGCATCACGTGGCAACTTAAGCAAAGAAGGTTTTAGGCAAAAAAGAACTGAATGCTTGATCACACTATAATCATTCTTCTTAACCATTATGTCATGCCTTCATCTGACCTCTATTACCTGAAAGACGAGCAAAGGCAAAGATGAGAGGATGGGTCTTGCTATTGTAAAGTGCTCTATATCCTGATAGCTACTGGAAGACCAGCTACTCTAGTTAAAGGAATTTTCAGGGAATAATCTGGAAGGCAGGCTGGACTTAGACAAAAGATGGGACCCTATAGCTCAGCCCATAATAGTTGCATAGGACTTTCACCACTGCTCAGTAGTAATGAGGTCACCACTACCCCTATGGTGTCAGTAGAGGTCAAATGTGGAAGACAATGAAGCATTCCTACCTCTTCCAGCCAGGAAGGTATCATTCTAGGGGGGGATCCAGAACTCCCACCCGCACACAACAATAACAAGGAGACCCCTCCCTTTTGGTGTCAATGAAGACCAAGTGGCGAGCCTGAACTTCTACCTGGCATGAATGAGGCAACACCTCCCAATTTCTCCAAAAGAGTGTGAGAGGAAGTAAGTTAAAACAGAAGGTTTAAGTAAGATCCAGAGATTCGTAAGAAAATACTGAAAATGTACAGGAAAAAAAATCACTTATACCAAGAACCAGGAAGATCTCAAACTTATTATTGTTATTATTATTTTTGAGACAGAGTAGCACTCCATCACCCAGGCTGGAGTGCAGTGGCGTGATTTGGGCTTACTACAACCTCTGCCTCCCAAATGCAAATGAGTGTCGTGCCTCAGACCCCTGAGTAGTGGGAATTACAGGTGTGTACCACCATGCTCGGCTAATTTTTGTATTTTTAGTAAGGACGGGGTTGTACCATGTTGGCCAGGCTAGTCTGGTCTGGAACTCCTAACCTCAAGTGATCCACCTGCCTTGGCCTCCCAAATGCTGTGATTAAGGTGTGAGCCACCGCGCCTGGCCTCAAAATTAATTTAAAAAGACAATTAAGGGATGTTGACACCAAGATAATAGAGATGTTAAAAATATCCAATTTAAAGCAGCCATCATAAAACATGTTTCAAAAAATAATATGAGCAGGCTCGAAACAAATGAAAACACATGCAAAGAAATAGAAAATAAGAATAGAAGATATAAAGAATAACTAAATGGAAATTTTAGAATTAAAAAAATACAATAACCAAAACAAAAAGCTCAGTAGATAGGCTCAACAACAGAATGCAGGGGACAGAGCAAATAATCAATGAACTAGAAAATAGAACAATGTAAATTACCCAATCTGAATAACAGAGAAAATAGAATGAAAACAATGAACGGAGCCTAACGAACCTATGAAACTACAAGAAAGGATCTAACATTCATGTCAACAGAATCCTGGAAGGAGAAGAGAAAGAAAGTGGGGCTGAGAAAGTACTCAAGGTAATAATGGCTGAAAAGTGGCCAAATTTGGAAGGAGAAATAAACCTACAGATTCAAGAAGCTCAGTGAACCTCAAACAAAATAATCTCAGAGAAATGCATGCCAAGACACATCATAATCAAACTTCCGAAAACTAAAGGCAGAAATAAATCTTGAAAGCAAAGAAAAACAATACCTCACTTACAGAGGAAAAACAATTAGGATTAAAGTAGATTTCTTATTAGAAACCAAAAGAACAGAAGGCAGTTACACAGCATTTTGCTAGTGCTGAAATAACAGTACTGTCAACCGAGAATTCGATACCCAGCAAAAAAAAAAAAAAAATATATATATATATATATATATATACACACACACATATATATATACACACACACACAAAAATATATATATATTTCAGGAATGAAGGGAAAATCAAGATATTCTCAGATGAAGAGAAACTAAGAGAATTTGTCACTAGCAGACCTATCCTTAAAAAACAGCTAAAGATGTTCTTTAAACAGAAATTAAATATAAAAGAACAAATCTTGAATTATCAGGAAGAAAGAACAGGATATGCCAAAATATGGTTTAAAACAATAGACTTTCATCCTGAGTTTTCTAAATTATGTTTGACAGTTGAAGCGAAAGTTATAACAAGGCCGCATGTGTTTCTAATTGTACATAAAATAGTTCAGATAATTTTAGTATAAGTGGAGGAGGGTAAGGGAATATAATGAGAGATAAAGTTTCTATATTCCACTCAAATTAGTAAAATAATGAGAACGAGTAGACTTTGGTAATTTATGCATATATAACACCTGGAGCAATCACTAAAAAAGCTATCCAAACAAATATACTTGAAAGTACTATAGGTAAAAGAAAATAGAATTCTAAAAAACGTTTAAATAACCCAAAAGATGCCAGTAAAATGAAAACAGAGAAAAGAAAAATAGAACAAAGAGAAAACAATACTATAAGATGGCATACTTAAGCCCTAACATAACAATAATCACATTAAATGCAGATATCTAAATACAACAATTAGAAAACAAAGATTGGCAGAGTGGATTAAAAAACATGACCCAAAAATGTGCTGTCCATAAGAAACTCACTTAAACAAAATAGTTACAGGCAAGTTCAAAGTAAAATGATAGAAAAAGATATATAATGCAAACGTCAAAGAAAAACAGAAGTGGATACATTAGTAGCAGATAAAGCAGACTTAAGAGCAAAGAAAGGCCGGGCGCGGTGGCTCAAGCCTGTAATCCCAGCACTTTGGGAGGCCGAGACGGGTGGATCACGAGGTTAGGAGATCGAGACCATCCTGGCTAACACGGTGAAACCCCGTCTCTACTAAAAAAAAATACAAAAAACTAGCCGGGCGAGGTGGCGGGTGCCTGTAGTCCCAGCTACTCGGGAGGCTGAGGCAGGAGAATGGCGTAAACCCGGGAGGCGGAGCTTGCAGTGAGCTGAGATCTGGCCACTGCACTCCAGCCTGGGCGATAGAGCGAGACTCCGTCTCAAAAAAAAAAAAAAAAGAGCAAAGAAAATTAGCAAAGATACATTACATAATGATCCATCAAGGAAGAATACACCATGATTCTAAATGTATATGAACCAAGTAAAAGCTGCAAAATAGTTGAAGCAAAAATTGATGGAACTGAAAAAGAAATAGACAAATCCACAATTATAGTTGGAGACTTCAATACCCCTCTCTCAAAAACTGATAGAGCAAATAGACAGAAAATCAACAAGGATATAGCAGAACACCATCAACCAACAGGAATAATTTAACCCTTCTAGAATATCCTACCAAACAACATGAGACCGTACATTATTCTCAAGCACCGCTGGAATATATATTAAGACAGAAAATATCATTTGCCATAAAGCAAATGGCAACATATTTATAAGAGTAGATATCAAATACAGATGTGTCCTCTGACCATGATGGAATTCAAGCTAGAAACTAGTAACAAAAAGATAATAGGTAAATTTCAAAACACTTGGAAATTGAACAATACACTTCTAAATAATCTATGGGTCAAATAAGTCTCAGGAGAAATCAAAAGACAAAGTAAAGTGAATGAAAATGAAGGACAACATGTAAAATTTGTGAAAAGCAGCTAAATTAGTTCTGAGAGAAATTAAAGGCTAAGTACTACTTACAACAGAAAAAAGGAAAAGGATCAAACCAATAATCTAAGATCCCATACCAAGAATCAAAAAAGAGAAGCAAAACAAACAAAGTAAGGAGAAGAAAGGAAATAAAGAAATCAATGAAATTTTAAAAAGAAAAAAATTGATAAGATTAATGAAACAGCTGATTCTTTGATGAGATGAATAAAAGTAACAAACACCTAGCAAGGCTGACAAAGACAAAGAAGACATCAGATCCATGTTATCAATACCAAGAATAATATAGGTGATATCACTAAAGACTCTGTACACATCAAAAGGACAATAAGGGATTGCCAAGAATGACTCTACACACACAAATTTCACAACTTAGATGAAATGGACAAATGGACTGATTCCTCAAAAGGACACATAACCACATTTCACTCAATTAAGTACATAATTTGAATAACCCTATAACTATGAAACAAATTGAATTTTAAAATTAATAATTTTAAAACTCCCAACAGGAATGTTTAGAACTAGATAGTTTCACTCAGGAATTCTATCAAATTTACAGAATGATTAATACCAATTATACACAATCTTTCCCAGAAAACAGAATAGGAGAAGCACTTCCCAATTCATTTTATGAAGAGCTTGTATTACCTTGATACTAAAACCAAAGACAACAACAAAAAAGACAACTACAGGCCAATATCTTTCATGAATATAAACACAAAATTACTCAACAAAATATTAGCACATAGAACTCAGTAATATATATGAAAAGAATTATATGCCATGACCAAGTGAGATTTATTTCAGGGGTAGAAAGCTGGTTCAATATTTGAAAATTAGTGTAATCCATCATACTTACAGACTAAAGAAGAAAAATCATATGGTCATATCAAATGATGCAGAAAGAACATTTGAGGCCGGGCCCAGTGGCTCGCGCCTGTAATCTCAGCACTCTGGGAGGCCAAGGCAGATGGATCACCTGAGGTCAGGAGTTCAAGACCATCTTGCCCAATGTGGTGAAACCCCATCTTTGACTGAAATTATAAAAATTAGCAAATCATGGTGGTATATGCCTGTAATCCAGCTACTTGGGAGGCTGAGGCAGGAGAACTGCCTGAATCCAGGAGGTGGAGGTTGCAGTGAACTGAGATCATGCCATTGCACCCCAGCCTGGGCAACACAGCAAGCCCCGTCTCTACTAAAAATACAAAAAATTAGCCAGGCGTGGCGGTGGACTCCTGTAGTCCCAGCCACTTGGAAGGCTGAGGCAGGAGAATGGCGTGAACCTAGAAGGTGGAGCTCACAGTGAGCCGAGATCGCGCCACTGCACTCCAGCCTGGGCAACTGAGCTAGACTCCATTTCAAAAAAAAAGAAAGAGTGAGCATTTGAGAAGCTCTAACACCTATTTATGATTTTTAAAAACTCGGAAAAATACAAATAGAAGGGGAACTCTTTAACCTTTTTTTTTTGTGAGATGGAGTTTTGCACTGTCTCCCAGGCTGGAGAGCAGTGGCGTGATCTCGGCTGATTGCAACCTCCACCTCCCGGGTTCGAGCAATTCTCCCGCCTCAGCCTCCCAAGTAGTTGGGACTACAGGTGTGTGCCACCATGCCAGCTAATTTTTGTAATTTTTAGTAGAGATGAGGTTTTGCCATGTTGGTCAGGCTGGTCTTGAACTCCTGATCTCAGGTGATCAGACTGCCTTGGCTTCCCAAAGTGCTGAGATTACAGGCGTGAGCCACCGCACCCAGCCAGAACTCTTCAATTTGATAAAGAAAATCTACAAAAGCATTATGCTTAATTGAAGAATGAATAGTGCATAGTCAAGCACTGATGGAACATACATCTTACCACTGCCATTCAACACAGTGCTGGAAGTTCTCTACAGTACAGTAAGGCAAGAAAAGAAAAGAAAAAGCATAAAGATAAGAATAGAAAAGGTAAAACTGTCTCTATTTGCAGGTGACATAATTGTCTACATTGAAAATTTCAGGGAATCTATAAAACTCTCCTACAACTAATAAGTGAGCTCAGTAAAGTTGCAGGATACAATATTAACATAAAAATCAACCGTATTTGTATATACTAGCAGTGAACATGTAGATACCAACATCAAAAATATAATACCATTTGCAATTACTCAAAAAATGAAGTAGGTATAAATATAACAAAATATGCACTGTATTTGTATGCGGAAAACTGCATAACACCAATGAAAGATCAGAAAAGATCTAAATAAGTATTTGCAAGTCACCTATCTGTCAGAGGGCTAGTATCTACAATATATAAAGAACTTCCAAAACTCAACAGTAACAAAAGCAAACAATCTAATTAAAATATAGGGAAAAGTCAGTTCACCGAAGAACATATACAATGGCACATGAGCACATAGAAAGATGGTCAATATTGTTAGCCATTAGGGAAATACAAATTAAAACCACAGTGCTGTATCAGTATACACCTATCAAAATGGCTAAAATTTAAAAAATACTAACACCACCAAAGGCTGATGAAGATGCAGAGAAACTGGTTCACTCATACACTAATGGTGGGAATGTAAAATAGTATAGCTACTCTGGAAAACACTTAAGCTGTTTCTTAAATAACTAAACATGCAACTACCATAGGATCTAGCAATTTCACTCCTGGGCATTTATCTCAGAGAAGTGAAGACTTATGTTCAAACCTGGAAGCAAATGTTTACAGTAGCTTTATTCACAATAGCCAAAAAGCATAAACAACACAGATGTCCTTCAACAGGTGAACAGGTGGAGAATCTGTGGTATATTCATGTCATAGTTTGTAAACTCAGCAGTGAAGAGGAACAAACTATTGATACTTGCAACAACCTGAAGGAATCTCTAGAGAATTACACTGAGTGAAAAAAGCCAATCCCAAAAGGTTACATACTGAATGGTTCCATTTATATAACATTCTTGATATAATAAAATTATAGACATGTAGAACAGATTAGTGGTTGGCAGTGGTTAAGGAGGGGATGGGTACAGGAGGCAGGTAGATGTGGCTATAATAGGGCCTCATAAGGGATCTTTATGGTGATGAAAATGTTCTGTATCTTCACTGCATCAATGTTAATATCACAACTGTGATACTGTACTGTAGTTTTGCAAGATTTACTCTAAGAGAAAACTGAGGCAAAGAGTGTATAGATCTTTCAGGCATTTTTAAAAATGTTATTAAAGGCCGGATGTGGCTTTCGCCTTTCCGTAATCCCAGCACTTTGGGAGGCCGACGGGCGGATCACAGGTCAGGAGATCGAGACCATCCTGGCTAACACGGGGAAACCCCGCCCTACTAAAAAAATACAAAAAACTAGCCGGGCGGGCGTGGCGGGCTCTGTGGTCCCAGCTACCGAGGCTGGGAGGCAGGAGAATGGCGGAACCCTCGAGGCGGAGTTTTGCAGTGAGCTGAGATCCCGCCACCGCATCTGTGCCTGGGCCAGAGGTCTGACCATTTGGAGGTGTTTGTTTAAGACCAGCCTGGAAAACATGGTGAAACCTCGCCTCAAAATACAAAAAGTAGCTGGGCGTGGTGGTGCGCGCCTGTAAACCCAGCTACTTGGGAGGCTGAGGCAGGATAATCACTTGAACCCAGGAGGCGGAGGTTGCAGTGAGCCAAGATCATGCCCTTACACTCTGGCTTGGGTGACAGAGACAGACTCTATCTCAAAAAAAAAAAAAAAAAACAGAAAAGAAAAGAAAAAGAAAAAGAAATAAATTGTGATTAAAAACACGTAATACTTACCATCTTAACCATTTTCAACTGTACAGTCCAATAGTGTTAACTGTATGCATATTGCTGTGCCACAGATCTCTAGAGGTTTTTCACCTTACAAAACTGAAACTCAGTTACACACTGAAGAACAAGTCCCCATTTCCCCCTCACCCAGCCTCTGTGTCTATGAGTTTGACTACTTTTAATACCTCATATAAGTGGAATCATACAATATTTGTCATTTGGCTTATTTCACTTAGCATAAGTCCACTAGGTTCATCCATATTGTAGCATGTCACAAAATTTCCTTCTTAAGGCTAAATAATATTCCATTGCATGTATATATACCACATTTTCTTTATTCATTTATCCAACAGTGGCATTTTTTTTTTTTGGCTATTGTAAATATTGCTGCAGTGAACATGGGTGTGCAAATATATCTTCAAGATTCTGGATTCAATTCTTTTGGATATATACTCAGAAATGGGATTGCTGGATCATATGGTTAATTCTATTTTTAATTATTTGAGGTACTTCTGTTTTCCATATTGGTTGCACCATTTTACATTCCCAAGGGTGCACAAGAATTCCAATTTCTCCACATCTTTACCAACACTTCTCATTTTCTGTTTTTGTGATAGTGACCATCCTGAGGGGTGTAATGTAATGCCTTACTGTAGTTTTGATTTGCATTTCTGTAATGATTAGTGATGTTGAGCATCTTTTGATATGCTTGTTGACAATTTGTACCTCTTCCTTGGAGAAATATCTATTCAAGTCCTTTGTCCATTTTTTAAGCAGGCTATTTAGGGTTTTGTTTTTGTTTTGCTATTGAAATGTAAGACCTCCTTATATTTTTTGGAATTTAAGCCCTTATAAGATATATGGTTCGCAAATATTTTCTCCTATTCCACAGGTTGCCTTTTCACTCTGTTGATCATGTTCCTTGATGCACAAGCTTTTAAGTTTGATACAGTCCCATGTATCTAGTTTTGTTTTTGTAGCCTGTGCTTTTCAGGTCATCTCTTTTTATATTATTTCTTACAACTGCATGTGAATCTACAATTATCTCAAAATAAAAAGTGTGTAAGTGGTATGCAGTATCTGTTCTTCTGTGTCTGGCTTATTTCACTCAGCATAATGTTTTCTAGCATAGTACCTACAGTTAACAATACGGATTGTGTACTTGAAAGATCAGTAAGAGGGTAGATCTTATCAGGGCAGGAGGAAACTCTTGGAGGTGACTGATAGGTTTATGACATAGATTGAGGTGATGGTTTAATGGGTATATACTTATCTCCAAACTCATCAAGTTGTATACATCAAGTATGTACAGCTTTTTGTATGTCAATAGATCAAGTAGATCAAAAAAATGTACTTAAAAATAGAAAAATAATACCATTAACAGTGTAAGTGAAGATTACATAGTCTAATCTCTTCACTTTATAGTTGTGGAAACTGAAGTCATAAAGACATATTTAAGAAAAGGGATAAATAAATCTGCAAAATACAGATACTTTTTTACTGGCAGTCTTATTAATCTGAAAGATATAACCTATATTATATGTTAATGATAATCAGCTCTTAGAAAGAGAACATCCCTCTTAGGTTGGACTAAGAAATAAAGTAGATAGGTTATATAAAATAATCATGCTAATACATTTAAAATGACTCATTCTTAAACTTCTTAACTCAACATTTGAAAGTATTGCAATTTCAGTATATTCAATGTATGCTGTATTTATAGCACTAAAAGTCTCATAGTTTTAGTGATCATATGAAAACTTAGTAAAGATTTGACTGTTTTTGCAAAAATTAAGAAACTCCATGAAATAAAAACATTTACAACTTTACAACTAGAAGGATACTGTGCAGTAAGTACTACATTACTCTAAACAGATGTGGCTCTTCAAATAAGGGGAAAATATCTCCACTCCATTTTCATTAGTATCTGAGTAACAGCTTCTTGAATTGTTCCTTTTAGAATCTTGCTATGGAAACCACAGCTTCTACAATCACAGTCATTGCAGAATTTGCTCTGGTACCTATTTCCTTAACTCGCTACTCTGCCTAAAACAGATGCCTCAAGAGCATTTATCTTCTGAGGAGAAACAAGCATAAGCCATTACTCCCACCCCATGGTAGCTTTGTTTTGGTATTTTTTGGCCCAAACTATACAAAAAAGCCAAGTGCACTTCAAACTGGGGACTGGGGGTGGGGCGTGCATTTGGAAGTTGCAACCTGAAGAACAGCATAAGAATCACACACTGAAGGTCAAGCTTCTCTTCTGTTTGATGTAAAAACAACAAAAAGAAGACAAACAAAACAGAAAACAGTATGCAAATTCTATCCTTTCAAATCAGTTTTTTACTGTCATCTACATTTAAAATGCTTAGTCCATTATGGATTTTTCATTTCCGATGTATTTTAAAGATGATTCAATGGCACATGTTTTACTTACCTAAAAGAGGAAGTAAAACTGGGTAGTTGTAAGGCATCACAAAGAGGTTTACACAAGTTAAAGTCGTACTGGCTTTTAAATAACCAAATGGATATCCAAGTTCATTGTACTTTCCACTGCTAGTAACAAATACCTGAGAAGAACATGAAGTAATGCACAGTGATGACAATAAGGATTTTATGTCAAACCAAACCCACAGTAACATTCCATAGCAGCATCTATGGCACAATTTGATTGTAATTTTAAAATAGCAATAGTGTTTTTAGCCTACGGTTACGTCAAAATATATTATACTAGGCCAGACTCATGTACTAGGATTACAGGTGGCTCACACTTACAATCCTGGCACTTTGGGAGACTGAGGTGGAAAGACTGCTTGAGGCCACGAGTTTGAGACCAGCCTGGGTGACAAAGGGAGACCTCATCTCTATAACAAATTTAAAAAATTAGCCGAGTATGGTGGCATGAGCCTATGGTCCCAGACCCTTGGGAGGCTGAGGCAGGAGGATGGCTTGAGCCTGGGAGCTTGAGGCTGCAATGAGTCATGACTGTGCCACTGCACTCCACCCTGGGTGACAGAGCGAGACCCTGTCTCAAAAAAATCATACTAAATATGAATGTTCAGATTGCAATTCTTCTATAAATTATATTAAGAAATGAAACTATACTATGCAACAACCATTCAGAGACCACAGGCCACATCAACGGTACCCACATATTTACTTACTTAGCAAAATGAAAAATAAAGCTGAAATACTGCTAAGAGGAAACGAGCCACTAAAACAAATTAACTTCTCAAAAGAACAAGTGGTAACCAATGCAGACTGCGAGGAAAATAGAACATAGTCCCATGCCTGAAGCATGAAATTACAAAAACAAAGCCTACTTAAAGGATTATGTAAACAGTCTTCATTGTACTATTATTAAGTCTTTGCTCTATGCTCTTTGCTGCCTCCTTCCCCTACCCATTTATTCATTTTTCTTTCAATAAATATTTACGGAGTAAGGTATTATAATAAGCCAGGCACGGGTGCTAATTATTTTGAGGCAGCAAAGAGATACTTTGGGTCAACCTGGAAGGCATTTCTCTTATAAATTATGCTGGTAGTGGCCAAGTGCGGTGGCTCACGCCTGTAATCCTAGAACTTCGGGAGGCCGAGGCGGGTGGATCACCTGAGGTCAGGAGTTCCAGACCAGCCTGGCCAACATGGCAAAACCCCATCTCTACTAAAAATTGCAAAAATTAGCCAGGCGTGGTGGCGCGCTTGTAATCCCAGCTACTCGGGAGGCTGGGCAGGAGAATCACTTGAACCCGGGAGGTGGAGGTTGCAGTGAGCTGAGATTGTGCCACTGCACTCCAGCCTGGGCAACACAGCAGGACTCCGTCTCAAAAAAAAAAAAAAAAAAAAAAAAAGTTACACTGGTAAACATTCAGTGAAGATTAAAACATTGATCTTCATTCCATGTGACTATTTTCTTACTCCTTATTGATTTCCTGATGTGATTCCTGTATCATCAGCCCCCATACAGTTGATATGTTGTGCTGGGGTCCCCTAGCTGGCATGTTTTCTCTGTTCCATGTTCAGTCTTTGGTCCAAACCACCAATATATACTTTTGGAGACCTGGACCTTTACTTTTCAAAGTCCTTTGGCAGAATCGTTTACAACAAAAGTCAAACCCTGACGTTTAACAGAATCCATTTACCTTGCTAGTTCTCGCTACCACCAATATGACCTACCAATTCACTACCTTCTTATAATATTAAGTTATCACTAAGAATAAGTTGTTATAATTTATGTAATGTAATTTATGTAATTTATGACCCCACAGAACATGAGTTGTACTAAAACATGAGTCTACTAGATTTTGTGTCATAATTTGAACGATAATAGAAACAGATAACTACAATAAACCATGTTGGATTTTATTTCCTAAGTGTATATATTAGAAGAGAGGAAAAATTCATCAAAGAAAGATTTAAAAAATCACATGCACAAGGCAATCAAGGGTCAGCTCTATGATTCCCATGAAAGGAAAAGCACTGTATTTTGTTTCTTTCTCTCTTTCTCTTTCCTACCTTCCTTGGCCCCTTGAGTTTTTCCAAATTCCTCATCAGCCACAGATTCATAGATTTTTAGGGTTCCAAAGGATCTTTAGAGCTAGTTCAGACAAAATAAGTGCCTCGTGCAAGGCCACATAGTTGGTGACAGAGCTAGGGTTAGGCTCTGGTCTCCTTTGTGGTTTTGCCAAATTTCCTGGCCACCGGTTCATTTTATTCTTTTTCACTACTGCTAATTCATCACATTAAGAATACTCTAAAACAAAGTAACATAAAGTACAGGAAAGAGGCAAATGACATATTTAAGGGGTTGTGCAGGAGCAAGGACAGTATTTCTTAAGTTTCTTGGAAGAAGGTTTCCAAGAAATGTGCTATATAGAAAAGAGGGGTTATTTTAGGGAAAAGCTATAATTTGTAATTTTATTTGCTTTCATTGTAAAAATGTTTTTCAACCCATAAATTCAAAGGTCATATCTTTATTTTAAATTAGCAATCTATTATCCATATCTCTACATTTCTAGCACTTTTGGGGTAAACTGTAAGTATATAGCTCAATGAATGCTCACTAAGTGAAAGTACATGTGTAAACAGCACACGAGTCAAAAAACAGAACATGGCCAGGCACAATGGTTGATACCATCATCCCAGCACTCTGGGAAGCCGAGGTGGGAGGATTGCTTGAGCCCAGGAGTTTGAGACCAGCCTGGGCGACACAGTGAGACTCCGTCTCTATTTTAAAAAAAATTTAAAAATTAGCCAGGAATTGTGGTGTATGCCTGTAGTCCTAGCTCCTTTGCGGGGGGCTGAGGTGGGAGGATCACTTTGTTTGAGCCAAGGAGGTCGAGACTACAGTGAGCCACGATTGTGTTACTGCACTCCACCCTGGGCAACAGGCTGGACGCTTCTCAAAACAAAACAAAAAACAAAAAAGAAAAGAATGAAAGAAAGAAACAGAACAAAACCAGACATCTCCTTGTGTCGTCTTCTATCCACTACCTTGCATCCCCCCAAGAGAAACCACTATCCCGACTTCTAACAGAGTAAGTTAGTTTTACCTCTCTCTGAAAGTATATAATACAGAATCACACAATATGTAATCTTTTCTGTCTAGCTTCTTTGCTCAGTATTATGTTTGTGAGATTATTCTGTTTCTCGTGCTTTTACATTCTTGCTTTAAGCCTGCTCCTTTTTTTCTAACTAGTTGTAGCATCTTGAGAGAATTTAAGTAGCTTACAGACAACTTGTAGCAATAATCTCACATTTTAAGATAAAACAGATGGCAGTCTGAAAGTGTTCCTTGCATAAATAGAGCCTAACAGTTACTGATTGCTATAGAGTCCTATATATTAATAGAAGTAGAACATATATCTTTACAGTTTAGAAATAGAACATACATCTTTACAGTGTAGGGCTTTTTTGTTGTATCCACATAAAAAGGCTGTGACTGCCATCTCTGAATTTTTACAAATTAAATTCCATAGGTGACTCTATTAACCAATTAGCAAATCCTTCTGGCTTAAGTGTAATACTTGGAAGAGCCAGTGTATTATATCTCTATGCATTTGTCTCATCCAAGTTGCAAAATCCACACTACACACATTAGTGTGATTTGTACTACAGGATGAAGACTTTTATTATATTACACTAATACAGAAATTAGTTTCAGGGCTTATGGTTCTCTGCCTAATCTATCCTGTACTCCCAATCTGTCAAGTTCAAAGTAAGGGCTACACACCTTGTTTCAGCTGCAGATGCCATACCTGAAGTGAATTACATCCTTTAGATTAGGGATTCTTAAGCTGGGGTCCATGGGTAGACTTCAAGGGGTCCCCCAAATTCTCAAATATACATGTTTCATCAGACTCTATTGCTTTAAATGGCAATGTACAGTAGACTAACGATTCATATTAGTCTGAAATTATTTGCCTGGCCCTGTTGCTTATTTGACAGCATTCGTGAGAAACATTATTAACAGAGTCAGTCCAATTATTTTGAGATTAACCTTTGAAGCTTCTTAAAACAATTCCCAGATCCTAGAGTGGTTACAGACATTCGGCTAATAGGTAAGGATAAGTACCTGCCAGCAGGTATGGGGAGACTTTCGTTCCAAGATATACTGGGTTAAGGGCGAAGGTTCAAGTTCATATTTGTCAAAAGGAAGTTTGTCTATTACCATTGGCTCACAATCTATACAGGAGAACCTCACAACAGGATGAGATGTTCGTGGAGGCTAAAACAATTTTTAAAAAAAAAGCAGAAAAAATGGTTAGGTCTCAAAACAAGCTTATACTTCTGACAATTCTGCAAGTCCTTTTATATTTTGTTACATTATCACTGAGATACAGACTACCATTTTGAGAAAGAAGATTACTAGATCTCTAGGAACCACCAATGGCTTCCACGGGAGGGCTCAGATTCTTTACTATCTACTTGACATTAGGAAGAGGAAAGGTAAATTACAACACTCATAACTAAAATTTCAGTGAGTTGAAAAAAACTGTTTTGAATATGTTTAAGAAGTTATTATGAGTCGTAGGATGAATGTTGAATTTCAGATCTATTTTATGACCTCCAAGAATTCCCTGCCCTTCATTCCTTTGTACCATGAGGTTACAGATAGTCCAGATACGTTGGGAATGAAGAAATCCATGCAACTTTCTAATAAGGTAATGAGAGGGCTAAAGCCATGAACAAGCAAGATGAAAAACAGTAGAGGGATGGAAAGGGCAAGATAGAGACTGATAAAGAGCCAGTCACAACGCCAGGGCCCAGATGAATTCTTGCAGTATTGCTAACACCAACGTGTTTGCCTTGAATAGCTGGAGCTGGGGATGCTTTGTGCTGGGCTTGGAAGGCCTGTGTACCTGGGGTACTGGAGCAGATTAATGGAGAAGCCATTTAAGTAACAGGTTTAGCTTGTGTGATTGGAGAGCACCAGAGAAATAAAGGCGAACAGCAAGGGCAACATGGAGAGAGAGGGCCACAGGACAAGTCCCAGAGACAAAGTAAGAAGTGGGTCAGCCTATTCTTATTGAGAAATCTGTAAGGCTAATATGAATATGATAAAATATCTCTGCTTCCTTTATGAAAACATATTCATTTGCCTTTATAATTTACAATTTTAAGATGTTTGGGGGTTGAGAAAAATAGCTCTTAAATGAACTTTTAAAGATGGAGGACAATGTATTACAGTTAAAATGTGGTGTATTTTGTGTGTATATCTATCCATAGAATGGCTGATACAAACAAACCAACAGATCTAGTGTGCTTCACAATTTACTGGCGTGTTTGTGTTTTGCCTCTTCATGTTGATTATCCTTAAGGTAATAGAAGAGAATATGACTGATTAAACTTATCAGAAAAAATAAACAAAATTTAAAAAGAAAAAAAAAAAAGATGGAGGAATGGTAACATGAGCTATGTGTGAATTACTTGTAATGTCTTTTATTCTATTTTGTTTTTTCCCGAGTTAGTTTTAATTAACCTCGTAAAAGGTTTCTGACTCCTTAGATTTGAACAGGTAAAAATGTAATAAAGACAAGAGTGATGACTTGTTGCTAAGAAAAATGAAGTAAATTTGCCATAAAACCTATACTCTGGAGTTTGGAAGGGCTGACGTTTCGCAGGCGTAACACCTTGAAGCCCTGAGGAGAGGAGTGGGACATTTACCCTCACCCACAGCAGGGGCCGAAAGGATTCTTCAGTCTTACATTCAGGTCTTTCATGGCCACTTCTGAAAAAAGCGCAGAAGCCTAAAAGCAGTAATCCAGGAGAAAATGCAATTCACTGTCAGAAATTTCTAAAACTGAGACAGAATATAGATTAACTGAACCAGGAAGATGTTAAATAGAAGAAGTAGTGATTTGTTTGTGTCCCCTCCTGAGCCCACACTAGGGAGATTACTCAGGCCTTCTTACAATTTGGGGAAGGGGAAAGAAGAGAAAAGAGAGAGTGGGTTTCATACCATCTCCCTTATTACTAGACACTGCCCTCCCTCCAAAAGAAAGGCCAATTGATTTGGCACTAGGAGCAACTATAATAGTAAAGTCTCTCCTACCAAATGCAGTGACCAAAAAGACAAGTTCTTGCTTAGAGATTATTTTTTAAATATTGATTAATTACCCATCATTGAAAGGTATATTGCTACAAAAGTCCATTGATGACAAAAAGATGACAAGTAGGAAGAAGTAGAATTTTGAATATGCTTTTAATATGTTCCCAGAACCTATCCAAGGTATAAACTATGTTCAAACTTCCTGAGGCTGTGCATGAAAACCAAGGCCAGTACATTTTAGACATTGTGTTTGCCACATAAATCAAGTCAGCTGCTCTGAAATGAAAACCAAGTAACAGATTATAACAGCATCAAAAACAGCAATGTTTTAACATCAAAAAGGGCAGCTCAAGTGGCAAAGGCAACTGAAGAATGACAAGTATCAGAAAATAAAGGAACTCCTTTGATTTTACGCACAAAGCTAGACTTCCAGTAAGAGATAGAAGGCAAAGGAGGGAAGACTTACTTGTCTGTGGCATAGCATAAAGGCCTCAAAGCTATTTTAAAAGGTTCACTGTAATCAGAAAATTGAAAATCCAGAATGATGTTTACCTTTTTGTTTTATGACACTTACTAGTGAAGGTAAATTCTGATCTGGCCAAAAAGATTCTGGAATTGGCCAATGTCCAACAGGAACACCAGTTTTAGAGTTAGGTCGTACATAAATGAGCTTATGACAACTATGCCATGGCTGAGCAGCAAATGAATTGCTTGGCCTAGATGAATCCATAAGTCCATCTAAAAGTTAAACAAAAGACAAACTAAGGTGTGAATTTCCTTTTACAGCTGCTGATCTTCTTGTACAAATTTTCCAGCTGAAAGCAAAGTCCCAAATAAAACAAGAACAATGATTCATGAAAAATGAAAGAAAAAAAAAAGTAACTCTACTAGGATTTCTAAATGTTCTCTCTAGCAACTCTTTTCATCTAATCTGTCTCTTCTAACCCAACACCCCGCCCCCCACCATTCTTAACCTAGTAAGAGAATATGCAGTTATGCAGAAAACTATGGTAAAACTGGTTTTAAATTTTCTGAGACTCGTACACATAAATTAAAAACATCAAAACACTACAGTTATTTTTCAAGAATTCAATTACTAAATTAGGCAAATGAAATTGTTCACTCCCTGGTATAGTTTTCACATTTCTGGAATAGACACAAATAGATCATAAATTCCATTTATATATTCTTTCTATTTCCAAATACATGAAAAAAAGTGTTCTTTGCCAAACAATTAGACCCAATGACCACAAAGGCAAAATAAAAACTAGCCAAATTCACTTAAAGATATAAGAAATGCAGACAATGTGTATATAGTTGAGGGGAGCACAAAGCAAACACATCAAGTTTATCATGGGTGAATTCACTATGGTTTCTCCATCCACCATCAAAATTCCATGGACAATAGGTGCTGCATAATGCTGAATAATGTATCCTGAATGCATTTTAATGATTTAAACCAGCATATTTCATTTCCTTCCTCCTTCTCCCCCCCACCCCAAATCAGGGCAAGGCAGACTTACATAACCTTTCAATGATAATATTTGTAAAAGATATGTTTTAATGATTTCAGTCTCATTTTTCTTAAATTACCAGTCATTTGAATAACTTATTTAAGCATTACTTTAATCAAGTAATTTCTTTAGACTAGGAGATTTAATGGGTCTACTGTGCACTAGGGAAAAAGACATGTAATGGCTTTGGAGGACCCCCCTTAGGTTGAGTTCACAATTCTGACAATGTGTATTTTTCTGAGGAAAGGGTTCTTCACTTTCATCAGAACCTGAAAGGTTAAGAACTCTGGACAAAGGAGAACTGGAGCTAGAAAAAAAATCTGAGCCATTTACATGACACCAGATCCCACTAGGACTTCAATATGTAAGTTCCCAGTTTATGCTAAGATAGTGAGCACGAAATTTTGGATTGCTAGCAGTATAACATGCCCTTCCTACACAGCTAATTTAAAATAGGCTGTGGAGCCTCAGTCTTTTATGGCAGATGTTCTTAACTTGGAGGTCCAAAAAATCCCTGAGATTATATACAAAATTGTGGATGTGTTAGTTATGTCTGTATTTATAGGGAAAGGAGTCTGTATTTTTTCCAACAGCTTCTCAAAAGGATGAGGAACTAAAGAGCAAAACAACAACAGTAACAACAACAACAAAAGATCAGGAGCCACAGGATCCACTGCTTCAGACAGAAATGTATAGATTTCTGCCCTTATGCATTTGACCCCTTTGTTCTTGGTCAAGGCAATTAAAACATATAAATCAGGCTAGACAAGCACTGTGGTAACAATAATGGAAAATACACACACACACACACACACACATACATACACATGGACTTCCTAGGAGCTCTGTTCGTGCAATGCATTACCATGGTGCTTGTTTAGTTCCCTGATCCCTCTGAAATCCATCTGCATTCAAGTGATCACAAACATCCATTCACAAACTATCTGGAGATTCACTACAATTTAACTTCCCCTATGCAAAAGTCACCCTACTTTCATCAATTTTTGGATGTCAAACTTTCTGTGAAATCTCATTTGGAGAAAAGGTTGCTCAACCCTTAACTTCAAAGTGAAAAAGTGACCGGGAAAATACTAGTGTAGGATCTTAGAGAAGATGAGCAGTTCCTGGATAAACATTCATAATTTCTTGCTGAGGTGCAGAAACTAACACATATTTCATAAAGATGGCTTAGCATATTTGGCACTCACAAAACAAAAACCAGATTATTATTTAAGTACATACCATAGTGAATCTCCAGACATTTTGTGAATAGAGAAGTGAATGAGTCAGTGCAATCCAAAGACTGGGACCAGAGAATATAAAATGCACCAGGAAAAGGAAACACATTCTTAGGAACATCCAACATGAAATTAAAGTTGTTAGAATTTGGCTACCTGACACATATACATAGGTAGTTGTTTGGATGGATGTTTGTAACCACTCAAATGCATGTGGATAGTGAAGACTGTGTCTATAATAATTTATTTAATGTCTTCTCATTCTCCTATATAACACTTTAGGGTTAAAAAAGTTTATCTACTATACCTTCTCCAATAGGAAGTGGATCTGGTCCTGTTTTTTCAAAATTAATAACTACACCACTCTGAACTTTTTGAACTAGAGATTCTAAACATTGATTCAACATTCTTTGTGTTCTCACACAGTAGGAGCGACCTATCCCAGAAGGAAAAATAAACAGCACAAGTTTGATCAAATAAAATATAATTTCATAATATAAGCATTTTAAAATCCTAAAATACAGCTTGAAATAATCATAACTACATTGGCAGCAAGTATCATACCAATGATGACTTTAAGCAACAGAGTTAAAAGGCTTTGAAGGAAAACAAGTAAAGATTGGATATGGCATTTAATGAAAAATATACTCTATGCTCTGAATTTTTCCTTCAGAAACGTTTAATATTGCCAATACCTCCTGTGACTTCACACATCTGTGTGATGGCAGATTCATCAGTTGGTACGCTCCCTAGTTGCTCTGGTTCGGTAGAAGCCACTCCAGGCAAACGCAATACCAGGGCAAATAACCTTTGATCCCAACGAAAAGGTTCTTTGGTTAGTTCACTTCCAGGCAGAGGGGAATTCAAAGGAAGATGGAGCTGATAAGGCAAAAATGTGAAAAGGTTCATCATAACAACCCATATAAAAATGAAGAAAGAATTAAAGGGTTGACTTTTTCTTTCATGTAACTCAATAAAATTAAGCAATCTTTCAAGGATTACCAAGATGGGTGATTTGACCAAACTTATTCTTAACTGGAAATGCCTCCCACAGAAATAGCTACATGTTCCCTGCCATTTAAACAAAATTAAAAAAAAAAAAAAAAAATCTCACCTCTTCTTGAACACCAGCAGTACTTGTTAACTTGTTTCCATCTGTGATGGTAATTAAAATAGATGGTTCTAAAAAAAATGGATTTCTCCCCTAAAATACATTTAAAAAGCATTAGAGCCATGTAAAGTAATAGAAGTGTATTTAAACTTTTACATTTGCCTTGCCAATGATCTCTCAAGAATATGATAAAATTTGTCTGGATAAATAAGGAAGAAATGATCAGGGAATGAAATAGGTGGGAATCAAAATAACAACCCCTGAAGAGGTAACATTCAGTATAAACTGAGAAATTCTTATAATTCAGTAACTCCCCAAACCATTAACATTTAAATACCTCTCTCACTCTGCTTTCCAAGTAATCATAAAATAATATTACAAGATTATACTGGCATTATCATCCACCCTCATGAATCATTCACTTGAGTCAAAATCCTGGCACAGATAGGACACTAGTGACTTACGTGCTGCAACCTGGAGAGTGACTCTGGTTACTGTGAGCACAGACTTTAGAGGAGGAAAGGACAATGGGAGCAACAGCAAATGCTACTCTGCCTTCTTATCCTAGAGCTTTTTCATCAAATTGGGAGGGGCAGAGGAGTTAAGGACACTGAAAGTTTCTTTCCAATTGTCTTGTTCCGATATTTCTCAGCCGTTTATTCACATCATTCTCAAACATCTGATTATCTCATAGTAGACAATTTTAGCTATTCTATTATCAAGCCATATACAAGAACCAAAAGAAGAGGGATTTTTTAAAAGTATATATTTAAAAGGTAATATGAATCTCATTTTTGGAGGTTATGAAAAGTAGCAGAAAACTCAGTAACCATGCCCAATTTTAAATTCTTACCCCAAGCCACCAAAATAAATTAGCTGTACTCACTCAAAATTTTTTTTTTACCTGTCCATAATTGTCTATTCCAGATATTAATCTATTGAGATTTAACAAATCAAATGAGGATCTTAGAGCCTGACCAAGAGTAGTCAGTCCAGAAGCCTGAAGATTTTTTAGTTCGCTCATGAATGTTGCATGATTTTCCTTCCAACCAGCCTGCAAACCAAACATTTACAAAGAATTTCTCAATTACACAATGAACAATATATAAAGTACAAACATAAACAGCAAGTATCAAAACTCTAAGAAATTTACCACTCCTTAACCTAATTCTATTCTATATCTTCACTGATCAGGTAGAACTAAAGCAAGCAGTTTCGGAAAGACCTGCTAGCTCTAATGATCAACTGCAAAGAACTGAAGTCAAAAATACTTCGTCCATTATGGCTGAAGGACTGTGGCTCAAGAGGTCCAGTTTTCTATTCAGGCTCAACCAAACCTGCCAACACACGTTACCCTAGCTTGACATTGATGGTAAGCATGGAGTAAGGGGCAGAGGAAGGAGTAGTTATTTTTTAAATGCATTGTCCTTGGTAGAGACAAACAATTAGTTATACTGACTGTCTGAGCTACATTAATTCTTCTAACCAAGATTCTTCCACCCAAGCAATATTTTCACTTTTAAGCAAGAGTAAAGAGGGAATAATAGGAATAGAGCCACACTTATTTGGATATAACCCTTCTGGCATCTTCAAGCATTCAGAAAGCCCAAGATCTAGAATAAGAGGAGAAAGAAAAAGAAACAAAAAGTTTTGGCAAAGAAGCAGCGTCCTCTAGCCACGCCCAGCAGCTATGAACAGCAGCAAACAACCAAAGATCCAAGGTCAACAGCCAACATGCTGTGATTGATTGCTCTGTAGAATAGAAGGAAGGAAAGGATCGTGCTGACTGGTCTGAGATGGGTATAGAAACAAAGCAGCAAAAAAATGCTGAGAAGAGAAGCTAAAAGAAGAAGGTGGCAGCTAACAGGAAGTCACAGAGGAATGGGCCAGCAAGAAAGAGAGAAGACGGCACAGCTTGGCAACAGAGTGGAACAGCCACTTGAGCCTCGGAGAGCCTGAGAGCAGCAGTGTGATATGCTAAATGCTGAAGTTATGCCAACCAGGCCAGTACAGCGGGAGGTGGAAAACAAGAGCAAATGGTACCGAGATAAACCAAACCATTTGAATTTCACATTTAGCTGAAGGCATATAGTCCATTATCCATGCAACTACATCAAACACTCTTTTCTGGTTTCATGGTCTTCCAGAGCAATTTGGATTAGTAGAATGACTGAGAAGTAAGAAAGGGGTCAGGTTATTGGCTATGAACCCTGTTATGAAATACCTGTGTGACCTTGAGCAAACCAGTTGGCTTATTAGGACCTAAGTTGAAAAGGAGGATGATCTGATAAGCAGGGACACTGTGTAAGGCTGAGAATACCACCTCGCAGAGTCATTCACATCGTAATCTGTGAGAGTGGCACCCCCTAGGGTTAAACAGAACACAACCTGCATAACCCTACAAGGTGAAGGTGATCTTGGTTAAGATTCACTCCAGGTCCAATAGCTGGCGATTCTTGTGAAATTAAAGATGTGCTTAGCTTGTTGTCTTTTATTTTAATATTCCTAACATATCCTATAAGTCGAAGCATTTAAAAGTTAAAACTTTCCAGGTGCTCTTTTGGTCAAATTGTATATATATGACTTTTAGCACTGGGAATATAGGGAATGAGAATAACTCTTTATGGCCCAAGGAAAATCTTATTGGACTAGATAAACTAAACTTTAGTGAAAAGGAATCATTATGGTTTAAAGTGTCCTTTCAAATACCTGGAACTATCAGTAGTTGATTATAAATCATACAGAATTAGGAAGTTAGATTTCTTCTTTGGGGTAGAAAAGAAAGGTGTACATTTGGGTGCAGGAGAGGATCAATTCTTTCTTGTATTTATTCAACAATTTTTTTACTGACAAACTATGCTATACTTGGCAGAATGCTACGTGCTGGGGATATAGAGAGGAATGAGCTCTTGAGGGGTTCCTGCCACAAAGGAATAAGAGATGCATTTATGGAGACTGAAAGAACAAGTGACCAGAGAGTGAGGGAAGGCTTCTCACTGAAAATGGGACATTTGAGAAAGCCTGATGGGATGAAGTGAAGATCATGAGACTCACTGATGTGAGGGGTGGAGGGGACTGTGCAAGAGAAGAGAACAGATAAAAGGATAGGACTTACTTGAGAACCACCAGTAATCTGATTATCATTGCTCTGGGCACATGGCAGGAGGCAAGGCTGATTAAGATAATTTGGGTTCTGACTATAAAGTGCTTTGTACACCATGCTCAGCAGACTGGATTTTATCTGCTGGCCCTGGGAAGAACTCAAGGTTTTAAATCCGGGGAGTGGTATGATCAGATCTGTATTTCACTAAGATCTGTGCTGGTAGTTGGAGAATAAATTGTGGGGTGGAAGGGAGGCTGAAGCTTGAGGCAGGGAAACTGGTTTGGAGACTGCTGAAAGAGCTTATGAGAAAAGTGATGAAAGCCTGAGTTAGGGCAGTGGGGATGGAGAGGATGTTGCAGATTAAAGAAGTATTTCAGAGGAGGAGTCCTAAGGATTTAGTAGCTAATTAGAGGGACAGGTGAGAGAGAAAGGGTCATGCATTATGTTGAAGTTTCTGGCTTTCCCAAACTTGTAATGGTGGGCAGGGGTCCTTTACCCTGAAGCCATTATATAAAATTGATTCTTGTTTTTGGAGTTACTTCGTTTAGCAATCTTATTTCCACACTGGAAACAACGGTTATATATCAAATTTGAACTCCTGAAGGGCCATGTGGTAGTTCAAGGTATAATTTTAAAAAACTAGTGGACTGTTTGGTTTGGTAAAGGGCTAGGATAAGATTTGGGTACCACTTTATGACTCATCATGATTTAAAATAATGTGTCCTGATTGTTAGTGGTGTTATTCATCAATCTGTCTTCAAATTTTCCTTTAGAATATGGAATGAAAGCATTTTACAAATATTAATAGTTTTCTTCCTTCCCCTCCCTCCCTTTTCTCCTTCTCTCTCACTCTCTCTCTCTCTCTTTTTCTTTCCTTTTTTTTTTGAGATGGAGTCTCACTCTGTAGCCCAAGCTGGGGTGCAGTGGCACGATCTCGGCTCACTGCAACCTCCACCTCCCAGGCTCAAGCGATTCTTGTATCTCAGCCTCCTGAGTAGCTGGTACTACAGGCGTGTGCCACCATGCCTGGCTAACTTTTTGTATTTTAGTATATTCAGGGTTTCACCATGTTGCCCAGGGTAGTCTTGAACTCCTGAGCTCAGGTGATCCACTTGCCTTGGCCTCCTATAGTGCTGTGATTACAGGAGTGAGCCACTGTGCCCGGCCCAGATATTAAAAGTTTCTGTATCTAAATCTCTGACATTGTTTTTAGGTTAATTCCTATTCCTTGCAATGAATTGGATGATATGGGAAATTTTTAATGCCACTCCTACCTCAGTACTACAAAGTACGTAGGCTACATTTACTACCAAGAGCAATTAACTCTTTGGTAGGGGTCCAGCTCCCTATATCAAGAGAAGAACAAATGTCCCTACGTCCATTGCGCAACATGCTGAAGGAAAAAAGGCCCACAGATTTATTGAAGTATTTAGAGAATCTTATTAATGTGATAAATTTTTTCCAAAAAGATAATTATAAAGAGATAGTGAGTATACATTAAATTACTTTACTCCAAAGATATTGTATTCTTATGTTAGTAAAAACCTTCACTCCTGATAATAACTTCCATACATTCTTACAGAACTTTACTGTTTACCAAGCACTTTCACACTTCACATTGGTTTAGGACAACCCTATAAAATAGGCATGGCATTAACATCCCTATTTTAACAGACAAGGAAGAAGTGAAACACAGTTATGTCTTGTTTATGTGGTGGCAAGTCACATTCTACAGCTGCACTATCTGATACAGTAGCTTTTAGCTACATGTGGTTATTTAACACTTGATGTATGGTTAGTTTGGATCAAGATGTGATATAAGTATAGAATGCATTTGGCATTTTGAAGATGCAGAACAAGAAATACCAAAATCTCATTATTTCTGTACTGATTACATGTTGAAATGATAATGTCCTAGATATTTTTGGTTACACAAAATATTTTAGTAAAATTAATTTTACCTGTTTTTACTCTTTACTATGGCTAGTAGAATTTTTTAAATTATGTGTATGACTGGCATTGTATTTCTATTGGACACTGATGTTCCTAAAAGACCTGAAGTTGAGGTATGAGAGCCTGGCCTTAAAAGCAGCAGACAGTAGACACACTACAGAATCCAAGGCGGGGTAAACAGGAAAATCAGTCTGATAGTTACATACAGGACAGCCTGGAGGAAGGTGAAGCTGTAGTCAGAAGAAGCTAGGAGGTTTGAGGCCAGGCGCGATGGCTCACACCTGTAATCCCAACACTTTGGGAGGCAGAGGCTGGCAGATTGCTTAACCTCAGGAGTTCGAGACCAGCCTGGGCAACATGACAAGGCCCTGTCTCTTCCAAAAATACACACACAAAAATATAGCCAGGTATGGCGGTGCGCACCTGTGGTCCCAGCTACTCAGAAAGCTGAGGCGGGAGGATCACTTGATCCCAGGAGGTGGAGGCTGCAGTGTGCCATGATCATGCCACTGCACTCCAGCCTGGGTGACAGAACCAGGGCCTGTCTCAAAAAAAAAAAAAAAAAAAAAAAAGAAGGGGGGGGGGGAGGGGGGGGGGAGGAGGAGGAGGAGGAGGAGGAGGAGGAGGAGGAGGAGCAGCAGCTAAGAGGCGTGAATAGTAAGTCACACCTAGGGAATCAAGACCTGAATTCATATGGAAATACAGATGAAAGAGTTAAATGAGAAACATGTGAAACAAATAGGACAGGACTTGGTGACAGAGCATGGGGCCAAAGGACAGACAGTAAAAGATGATTACAAGAGGCCTAAAGAATGGAGGTTTAGGACAAAGGAGTAACTTGGGATGGGTAAAATCCTAAGCTAAGGGTTTATTATCTTCACAGGTCAAATTTTAAAAGTCTCTCCGAGGTAAAATAATCATGATGATGACTAAGGATAGCTAATATTTATCAGTGCTTATATGCTAGGAACTCACTTATACTAAGCATAGCATGTAATATACATCCTTCTTACATGAACCTCACAGCCACCCTCTGGGTAGGTGCTGTTATTATCTCCACTTTATACATGAGGATACTGAGGCTTGGGAAAGCGAAGCAACTTGTCCAGGCCAAACAACTAGGAAATGGCACAGCCAAGATTTGAATCCAGATAGCCTAACTTCAGAGCCTACCAATTTAAACCACTCTTCCACACATTATGGATATCGGCATACCTCATTTTACTGTGTTTTGCTTTATGGCACCTCACAGATATTGCATTTTTTACAAATTGAATGTTTGTGGCAGCCCTGTATTATCAGTGCCATTTTTCCAACAGCATGTGCTCACTTTGTGTTTCTCTGTTACATTTTGGTAATTTTTGCAATATTTCTAACTTTTTCACTATTATTATATCTTTTATGGTGATCTATGATCAGTGAGCTTTGATGTTACTATTGTAATTATTTTGGGGCACCATGAACCATACCCATATAAGATGGCAGTGAACTTAATCGATAAATGTATGTGTCCTAACTGCTCCACTGACCAGCTGTTCCCTATCTGTTTCCCTCTCCTCAGGCCTCCCTATTCCTTGAGACACAACAATATTGAAATCAGGCCAATTAGTAACCCTACAATGGACTCTTAAGTGTTCGAGTGAAAGGAACAGTTGCACTTCTCTCACTTTAAATCGAAAGCTAGAAATGATTAAACTTAGTGAGGAAGGCATGTCGAAAGCTGAGATAGGTAGGCATCTTGCACCAAACAGCCATGTTGTTAATACAAAGGAAGCTCTTGAAGAAAATTTAAAATGCCACTTCAGGAAATACAGGAGTAAGAAGAAGAATAGTCACATTGATGATACGGAGAAAGTTTTAGTGGTCTGCAGAGAAGATCAAACCAGCTACAACATTCCCTTAAACCAAAGCCTAATCCAGAGCAAGGCTCTAACTCTTCCTAGAGTTGACAGAATGAATCTTCAACTCTATGAAGGCTGAGAGAGGTAAGAAAGCTGCAGAAGAAAACTTTGAAGCTAGAAGAAGCAGCCACTTCCATGTCACAAAAGTGCAAGGTGAAGCAGCAGGTGTTGATATAGAAGCTGTAGCAAGTTATCCAGAAGATCTAGCTAAGATCACTGATGAGAGTGGCTACACTGAAGAACAGATTTTCAATGTAGATGAAACGGACTTCTATAGGAAGAAGACACAATCTAGGACTTCCATAACTTGAAAGGAGAAGTCAATGCCTGACTTCAAAGCCTCAAAGGACAGGCTGACTTTTTGTTAGGGGCTAATGCAGCTGGCAACTTTAAGCTGAAGCCAACATTCATTTGCCATCCTGAAAATCCAAGAGCCCTTAAGAATTATGCTACATCTACTTTGCCTGTGCTTTAGCAATGGAACAACAAAACCTGGATGACAGCATATCTGTTTACAGCATGGTTTACTGAATATTTTAAGCCCACTCTTGAGACCTAATGCTCAGAAAAAAAGATTCCTTTCAAAATACTATTGATCATCAACAATGCACCTGGCCACCCAAGAGCCCTGATGTAGATGTACAAGGAGATCAACGTTGTTGTCATGCCTGCTAACACAACATCCATTCTGCAGCCCATGGGTGAAGGAGTCATTTTGACTTTCAAGTCTTATTATTTAAAAAATACATTTTGTAAGGCTATTAAGAAGTACATTTTGTAGGGCTACAGCTGCCACAGATAGTGATCCCTGTGATGCATCTGGGCAAAGTTGAAAACCTTCTGGGAAGGATTCAACATTCTAGATGACATTAAGAACATTCGTGATTCGCGGGAGGAGGTCAAAAGATCAACATTAGCAGGAGTTTGGAAGAAGGTGATTCCAACCTTCATGGATGACTTTAAGGAGTTCAAAAGTCCAGTTGAGGAAGTAACTGCATAAGTGGTAGAAAGAGCATGAGAACTAGATTTAGAAGTGAAGCCTAAGGATGTGACTGAATTGCTTCAATCTCATAATAAAACTTTAATGACTGAGTTGTTTTCTATGAATAAGTAAGAAAGTGGTTTCCTGAGATGGAATCTACTCATGGTGAAGATGTTGTGAACATTGTTGAAATGACAACAAAGGATTTACAATATTATATAAACTGAGTTTATACATCAGTGGCAGAGTTTAAGAGGACAGACTCCAATAAAAGAAAATAGAAAGAAGTTCTACTGTGGATAAAATGTTATCAAAAAGCACTGCATGCTTCAGAGAAAACTTTCCTGAAAGGAAGCGTCCACCAATGCGGCAAAATTCGTAGTTGTCTTATTTTAAGAAATTGCCACAGCCACCCCATCCTTCAGCAACAACTACCCTGATCACTCGGCAGCCATCAACATCGAGGCAAGAGTCCCCACCAGCAAAAAGATTATGACTGGCTGAAGGCTCAGGTGATCATTAACAATTTTTTTTTAGCAATAAAGTATTTTCAATTAAGGTGCATACATTGTTTTTTAGACATAATGCTATTGCACACTTAACAGACTACAGTATCGTGTAAACAACTTTTCTATGAACTGGGAAAGCAAAAAGTTCTTGTGACTCAGTTCAATGTGGTGGTCTGGGAATTGAACCTGCAGTATCTTCATGGTAAGCCTATATTCACTTCACAGATATGTCTTGTTAGATTAGTTTATACGTTTAATAAAATTTTAAAATTTCACTTTAAGCCTACTTTCCCTGACATCTAAGTACAGAACAATTAGGTGTGGGGAACAGTGAATCAAGAATTAGAAGGGCCTGGTCTATTCCTAGCTGTCTCAAACTCGCTTGGCAAGTGGTCCAGAGTAAGTCAGAGTAAGTCAGAGTAAGTCCTGGGGCTGTTTCCTCACCCAAGGAATGAAAGGGCTGAAAAACCAACTCTAAGGTCCCTTACAGTTTTTATATCCTATAATTCTATACCTTCCTTTAATATAAATCAGACTTATGTATCTTATAATTCTATACCCTGTAACAATCCTTTATGTAAATCTGACTTACAGAAAGAGAACACCTCCTGTCTCAGTAAATATGTTAATTCAGGTTGGGTTTAAGTTTCCATAGTCAACTAAAAATGTCTTTTCATACCAACAGAAAAACATGGGCCTTTCTGTCACTGACAGAAAGTGACCTGGGTTCTTGTCCCAGCTTGATCTGACTAGCCACTAGCTATTTATTCTCCACTTACATCACCACAGGAAGGAGAGAATTTGCACTTTTCTCCTCAGAACGGCAAAGCCTAAAAGCAATGTTTTCTTTTTTATTACCCTCTGCACCCACATTTCCACCTTCTCATCTGACTGGTTGGTTTGCAAACAGGAAACTAGCATGCTCTCTGCAGGCCTGTTGCTGAAGCTCTTTTGAATATTCTGGTATGTTCTCTGACATGTGGTGCTTAAGGGGTAGGTTCCACCCCTACAACAGACCCATAGGGTAGGTCTGTCAATATGTGAACTACTTGGAAGTTTTTCATGAATACACATGTAGGCTATATCCTTTCCTCCAGCTTTGATCAGGAATAAAGCTGTAATCTGGAACTCTGGTTGGCTTCTGGGTCTTATTTCTCAATAGATTTCAAGTGGAGGAGGGAAATGAAGGAGTGTTATTTAGCGGCTCCCCTAAACTTCAGTATCCCTCAGTATCCTAATACTTGTCCTTCCTGAACTTCATCCCATTTTAGCCAGGCCACTTCTCTGATTCATTGATTTTCATTGATTTTTATTTTTTTTAAATAGAGAAGCCTTTTCCTCCATTGAAATCTTGCCAGGAACTAAGAACAAGTAAAAGAGATAAAAGCAGATCAACTGTCCTCGAAGGGGATGTGGGAGTGGTGTCAGAGGCCTTTCTGAAAACTTCTGTTCTATCTCTAAAGGTCACTTGTAATCCTTTTCCAAAATGTTAGCGACCTTACTAACATTTGAAAAATGGTATAATGTTATAACACAGTATAATGTACAAGTTCAATAAACATGCTGTTAATTTCCCCAGCCAAGGTAACTGATAAAGATACTTAGGGCAGCTGTACCTAAATTTCCACAAGAAAAGTAACCCTTATGAATGGTATATGAATTGACTATTTATAAATCAAAAAAATAGTTGAATGATTAATATTCTCTAGGATGGTAGCTATTTAAAGGGACTGGCAGTGAATCTTTCCAAACAGTAAAAAGAATCCTTGTACATTATGAATTTTCACAAGCCAGGCTCCTTCACACAGCAGTGACAGAACTTCTTGCTGGAAGGCTCCACTTGTTGTGTCCCCCTGACTTGGTGCTGAGCCACTGCACTGACTTGTTTTAGGCACATACATCCCACAGCCTATCTGGACATTCCCCTGAGCAGTGCAGTCCAGTCCAAATCTTCCTAGCTTGTTAGCAAGCCCTTCACAATGAATGAATGAAAACCTTGTTGACATCCAGAAAGCCAATGCATGTTGCCTTCCTCTCCTTGACAAGACTTTTTATCTTTTATTAAAGGAAATTAAATCAGCCTGGTAATATCTGCCATTCGTAAGCCCATGTTAGAGGTCTATCCTGGACATTGGGCTCTTCTAGGTGGTTATACAAACTAAATGATTAACAGATTTGAGTATTTTCCCAGATGTCACAAGTTAAAGCCAAAGAGTCTAAATTTAGCAGGGCCATCATTTCTCTTGTTGAAAGATAAACTATTTTCCTTTTTCCATCTGCTCTCCATAAGTTTGGGGAAAATTTGCTCTGAAACAACCCAGAAAATTTGCATAAATCAATTCCAACAGTATTTTTCAACCAACTTACTTTCTTCTTCAATTTAGCATTCTGTCATCTTTGTCATCACAAACTGTTCCTGCATTGGTAAACTCACCAGTGAGATGGAATGACATGAAAAATAAGAAGCCCTGCTTTTCCAATCATCTCTGTCTCCCGAGGAGACAAATGACTTTTCTCTTGGTCTTTGCCCTGAATATTTGGGCAAGTTAAAACTTCTCAACTTCGAGAATTTTCTTCTCACAATTACAATGGACTCCAATTTTGATAACAAAGACAAGGTTTACTTGCTCTCTTAGGTAACAGAACACTGTGACAGCTGAATCACTTTAAACTGTTTAAAATATCTTTGTAAAATGATTTTTACAGCTAGCACACCTATAAAGGAGGTTGTTACAATTATGAAGTACACACTAAGAATACACTATATCATTACAAGAATAGAACTGTCTTCCTTCTTGTACCTCCCCTAAAAGCTTCCTTCTTGCTTATATTTTCTGATCCTGACACAACTTTTTACCTGATACTCTAGCAATTTGGCTGGATTTCACTTTTTTGTGCTTTACTCACTTGACTCAAGGTACTAATATACTTCAATGCTCAAAGGAGGTATTATACTATTGTGTGTTTTAAATGTATAGTGTAACTTTAAAATTACTTTTTAAAGAATATCCAAGGCTGGGTGCAGTGGCTCACGCCTGTAATCCCAACACACTTTGGGAGGCTGAGGAGAGAGGATCACTTGAGCCCACGAGTTCAAGGTCAGCCTGGGCAACATAGCGAGACCCCTCTCTCTACAAAAAATTAACATACAAATTAGCCAACCATAGTGGCATGTGTTTGTAGTCCCAAGTGGTAATCGCTTGAACCCAGGAGTTTGAGGCTACAGTGAACTATGATAACACCACTACACCCCAGCCTGGGTGTCAGAGCAAGACCTTATCTTTAAAAAAAAAAAAGAAAGAAAAAAAGAAAAAAAAAGAATAACCCGTTCTCTTGGATTCAGTTTTATAAAAGTTACTTCCCCAAGGGCTTTTCTTAGTGTCCTGAACTTGCCAAAATGTGCAAAGTTCATTTTATTTGATTAAATCAGTTCTCTCCCTGAGAACTCTGAATGCTATCATTCTGTGTTTTGATCTACCAATTTTCCTCCACACACTTCAGGAGATACTACCAACCAAGACTACATATATGAAATCTAGCTTACTTGTGTCTTCTACTTTTTAACAAAGATATTAAGAAATTTACCTCCCCCAGTATATTGCAGAAATATATTTAACAGTCTGTGGCCTGCTGCACTGATCTTCAGCAGACAGTTAAAGACTCACGTGATCACATATTTTAATGAAACTGGGCAAAGAAATGATTCACAGTTTGGTTCCACTGACACATAGTTCACCATTTTGTGTTACTGACATCTTTAAAGTAATACTTAGTATGAAGTTTTTTAAGCATATAAACAATCATAAGGATCTAGAAAATTTACAAAATACATCTATGAAGTTTTCAATTCTTACCCCAGGGAATTACGATAAAATCGTGAAGCAGCACACTTCTCAAAGTTTACTGGAAAACATGATAATATCAAAAGAATCTGACCTTCACCAGTGGACAGTAACATGTAGAAACCAATAATTTTAGAAGCTTTTCTCCTCCCTCCAAAAGTCAATTGCACTGCCACTGAAGCAGAAATATCTTAGAACTTACTAAACTTGGTCATATGTAAATGTAAAAAGTTTCCTTTCCCAGTCTCAGACCACTTTGACTGCAGCTATCAACTAATACCTATTCTCAGGAAAAAAAAAAAACTACTATTGCGCATATCACACGTTCAGTTGGTTACATTTTGGCTCATTTTATGGACAGATATACACAAAATAATAAAAATGTTTGGCCTTGGAAAAAACATACATGGACAGGAGTGAGACTAAGCCACCTAAGCATTGCAGAAAGTGTTGAACATATGAGATAGCAGAATGGCCATTTATTACTTTCTGAAGATTACACAGCACCTCCTTCCCCAGGACTAATTATTTTAGGAAAAATTCTTCCATGAGAACACATGGACACATGGGAGGAACCACAAACACTGGGTGGGGCCTGTGAAGGGGGGCTGGGGAAGGGAAAGCATCAGGAAGAATAGCTAATGGATGCTGGGCTTAACACCTAGGTAATGGGATGATCTATGCAGCAAACCACCATGGCACATGTTAACAAACCTGCACATCTTGCACATGTACCCTAGAACTTAAAAGTTGATGAAAATAAATAATTTCAAAAAATTATTATGAGCTACTTTTTACATGGTAAAAGTAATATGCATTCATTGCTAAAAATCCCAACAAAATACAAAGTTAGTTAGTCTGTCTGTTCACCAAACCCTCACTCTCACTCTTCCAAAGTATTGATAGGACTCTGTCATGAACATTATTAAATTGTTTACAGCAAACAGAATTGACATCAATAAGATTGAGTGGCATTTACCAATTTAACCACTAAGTGTGTGATATAGCACATTAAACACCTCCAGGACCTCTTTTCTAAAATTTAAAGTTTCTTGTTGTTGTTTGTTTGTGTTTTTGAGACAGGATCTCACTTTGTGGCACAGGCTGGAGTGCACTGGTGTGAACATAGCTAACTGCAGTCTTGTAATCCTGGGCTCAAGTGATCTTCCCACCTCAGCCTCCTGAGTAGCTGGGACTGCAGGCATGTGCCACTATACCAGGCTAATTTTCTTTTTTTAAATTATTTTTTGTAGAGACAGGGTCTTGCCACGTTTCCTAGGCTGTCTCAAACTCCTGGGCTCAAGTGGTCCTCCCACCTCAGCCTTCCAAAGTGCTGCGATTACAGGTGTGAGCCACCATGTCCGGCCTGAATTCCAAGCCTCAATTATTCCACTTCCTGCCTTTCAGTTATACAACTCTCTCCTGTACTTTTTCGGAAGGAGCCCTGGAAATAATCTAGTCTAATCCCTTCATTTAATAGATGAGGAAACTGACACCATAAAAGGTTAAGTGACTTGCCTGGGGTCATGTGTGTAATTAGTAACAGACTCAGGCTAAGAACATGGATCTCTTGCCTTCCAGTCCAGCACTCTTGACAGAGCTATTGAAGTGAAAAGGACACAGTTTGCCATACTACATGACAGTAGATGGTATGATCTACTAGACAGGATGTACTATGTCCACTTTTTAAAATCTGATTTTATAAAAGTACCTAGCTATTGCCTAAATCTACCTCTAACACACAACTCAAAGGCATCACTATGAAATGGAGTTTACAAACCTATATAAGCTATTAAGAAAAGTGGAGAGCTTTGCTCTGCTTATCATCAACATCCTCCTTCAAGAAATAAAACAGGAGGGGGTCTCCACTTTCCAATGTCATGGCTATATTAAAGGCTAGATATTCTCCCTGGAATCCTGTTGTCCTCTGTCTAGTTTTGTGGGCTATCTTTGGCAGAGGGACTGGCCCTTCTGATTAAACAGCAGTGCCTCCGGGCAACTTCAGGCCAATTTAAATTAAACCATCTTGGTCTAGAGTTCAGGCTAATCAAACCCTAAAGGTCATACTCCAGCTCCCACCCTCCTTCCTTCTGCAACTTCTCATCATTATAATAGCATTTTAAAGCATGTTCTGTCATGTCCTCACCCTCAAGTCACACCCTTAATGGAATGCTTTCAGTTTACTTCCTCTTCTCCCCTAGGCCTTCAGCTCTCCTGGCTCTGTATCTCTTCTTCCTTTGATTAACTGATGCTCTAAGGGCTGGCATCAGGAATGGGGAGATACACTCAGAGAGTAGAAGAGACAGTGCAGGGCTTCTGTGGGAAATGATGGGAAATAAGTTTTTAACGACACGTGGAACAGATACTAGAGAGCTCAGAATGGCATGCTGGGGAATTTAGACTTGACCCCATAGGCATGGGGAGACTGAAGGCTGGTGGGGAGGGTGATATGATAAAACCAACTTTTTTCGAAAGTTAGCAGTTGATGTAAGTCAAGACAGGAATTTTGGAGGCACTTGGGAGTCCAGTTAGAAGGTTGGTACAGTGGTCAAAGCATAAAAACATGAGAACCTAGATTAAAGTGATGGCAACAGAAACTGAGTCGAAGGAACACACGTAAAAGAAATTTCAAAGGGATGGCAGATAGGCCAGAGTAGATGGAAGGCAAAACAAACAAACAAAACAGATGAATAATGACAGAGGTCTGACTGTGAGCTGATAGCAGGACAGACAGTCAGGGGAGATGTGTGGAGATGTAACGCAGTCAGTTGAGATGCCTGAGTGAAAGCTGAAGATGGTGAAGCATCAGTGTGTGTCGAAATATTTGGAACCACGAATGAAGCAGGATACATTCCCCAAGGGAAAGACTTTGGAAGATAGAGAAATAATTATCAGAGAGAGAAGTGGAGAAACAGAATATAGGAAGTAATAAGTTGTGGAAGGGAGAAGTAGTTAGTTTCAAATGTAGTCAAGGACAAAGAGGATGAATATTGGTAATTTTGCCCAAGTAGCTTGACAATAAATCTTAGGACCTTAATAAATCATATTTACTTTTCTTAACAGTACTGTTTTTCAGTTGCACAAACAAAAATGTTTCAAGACTTTTTGTTCAATTGCATTTAAATCCTGTGTTTGGCTCCTGATACTAACTTCACTGAACTATTTGAGCTACAGGGCAGGATATAGATAATGAAAGAGCAATTGACATTAATGAGTAGTATAACCAGGGGGAAATGGTTTAAGATACAGAATTCTACTTTTTCTATAAACATCTGGCACACTACCCAAAAGTCTTCATGCAATGTTTCTCTGGTTAAGACCCCACTGACTGACATCTCTATTTCTCCTCTAAAATCCCTCTTCTACCCCAGGCCATCTAACTAGACAGGAGGGAAGAAAACCAACAATCTGACTATGATGGGGTATGGCTTGAGGAAAATGGGAGAAGTGGTTGAAATGAGGACCACACCAGCAGATAAGGCTCAGGCTGATACACAAAACTCTGCAAAGGCATGATGGTAATCCAAACCTTTTTAAAAACCATATCTACCTCCTCCAGAGGCTATGGATTAGAAAAAACAAATGGCTAATGTGGAGTACACTGAATATCTTTCTTTTCCTCATAAGAAAAGCATTTATCAGGAGATTGGTAAAGTGAAGAAGGCATATCAGTTTCTAGTGGCTATTATGAATAGATAGCCAAGGACTACCCTGCTGCTTTTACAAAACTACCACTATTCCTATAGGGCCTACTCAGGCTAGGCCACCAGTTCACATCCTCCAGTCCTCAACTATCTCATACTCCATCAACTGAGAGTCTCAACAACTCTGTATCTGTCATCAGTAGGGGCATAACTGTGGGACATCAAAGGCAAAAATGTTTTACAAACAAATGTACCACAATACTCACCCAGCAAGTCAGAGAAATATTAAAAATAATAACACTAGCAGTAATAATTTTCATTCACTGAGTGCTTGCTACAATACCAAGCACTATTACATTAAAAGCAGCTATAAATAACAGCATGATAATTATGTTTAAAAAATGATGGCTCTAGGACATGCATCATAATGAGAAAATACCAGTGAGAAGTTATCAAAAGGAATGTTGTGTCATAATTCATAGGAAAAGTGAAGAGGTTAATCACTGAATAGACTGGAATAGAGACAGACCTGGGTTACTACTGGCTGTGTTACTTAACCTCTCTGGGCCCTGGTTCCCTCATCTATAAAATGAGGATAATAATAGTACCTAGTAATATCAGTACACAGGCTGACTAGGAAGAGAAACTAAATAAACATTTTACATTCATTGGCACATTGCCCTGTACCTAAGCATTACTCAGTAAATGTCAGCTGCTATTATTTGAAAGCTATTTTGTGATTGTTCATTATTACAAGGAAGCAAAATAAATCAAATCATATCTGAAATACAGGGATACGCTATACAAGCTAGATAACACCTTCGACCATAAGATGGGATTTAAGAGGATCCAAAATTAGGGATATAAAGTGGTCCTGCCTCTTATAGATGCTATTCATCAGCATATCTATACATCCACCCAGCCTCAGAATTAGACATTGGCGCTTCTTCCTTAAATGGGAGCCATTATAGTTACCAAAAAATAACAATCACTCCTGTGACCTCCACTAGGAGGATTAAGTTTTGAAAAAGTTAACGACTGTCAGAAGTAAGAATCCTAGGAGCCCTCCAGTCATGTGGCCTCTCCCTCATTTTAACGCTACTGATGACTTGCCATGATATAAGACAAGGGCTCCGCTGGGGAACATCAATCAAGTTTTCAAAAACCGCAGTGATACAAATTCCCCTCTGTTAAGTTTTACACTATGCCAAACTAGAGTATTTATTCTTTATCCTCTAAACTTTATCCTCTAAACTTCCTAAAGAATGCTGCTCCTGAGAATTATTGGGCAAAGTAGCTATGTAAATCTAACAAGGGACATGTTACATATTTCTAATAACACTGAAAGCATGAAACATTCAGTACTACTGGTGAGCACATATTATAAATGGAATTCTGAATTACTGCAGTTACATTCATTCACATACATATTCCATTATACTTAGCCCAGGAAAAGACTTCTAACCCAACCAGTTGGATCACCAACTGCATCCAAAAGACTAAGCAACCAAACTGGCTTTCAATACAAATAAGAATGGGATGCTTTCATATTTTGCTCCATGAGCAAGGGTTATCAAGCCATCAACTCTGAACTATATGATAACCTTTCATGCACAAATAAGTATTTTATCACGGGGTGGGGGGGGCGGTGTTCATTTTAAACGGAACTTCCAGAGAAAGGATCCTCCTTCAGAAACAATTCCTAGGATATGAACATCATAAAATATCTTAAGAAAGAATATAGACGAACACTGCTGTCTAATAGAAATATAGTGCAAGCCACATATGGAATTTCAAATTTTCAACTCGCCACATTAAAACAGTAAAAAGAAACAAGTTAGATTAATAATGTACTTAACTCAATATATCCAAAATATTATATTTTACACTGTCTGTTGCAGCACCCACTGACAGACTAGCTACCTTTCAAGTGCTCAATAACCATACGTGGCTAAGTGGATGCTGTGCTGAACCCTGTAAATGTAGCCAATCTATGAATAGGAGTAACTGGCATATGTGAAGAGCCACGCCTACCTCCACTGCCACCTCAGCCCCTCACCCTCTCTGCTGGAACCTTTACAGTGTTCCCACCCCTCATGGAACCACAGTCCACACCGAGTTGTGAGGAAGAAGAGAGAAGGAATATGTTTTCCACAAATCAAGTTGGAAACTTAAACCCATTTCCCATTAGAAACAATGATAAACACAATAGGTCTACGGCTAAATGACATTAAGAGTTAAAAAGGCTTTCCTGGGAGGAAGGTCTGGGAAGGTAATCACCACTTCCAACATTGTATCCAGGAGATAATGTGTTCCAAGTTCCCAATACACAGTTACAAAGGGACTGCCTGGGTCTCTCATTTACACTCTTTTGGTAAAAGGCAACTGGGAGGAGGCCATGTTTACAGAGTTTTTCATTTAAGGACTTAAATGAAACATGTAGTTTCCATTCTTCACTGCCCTTCTCACTCCCATAAGGAGGGTCCTTCAATCCTATCCTTCTCTATAAAACACATTTCTTCCTGAGATGTGGAACCACTGCCATATTTTTTCACTCTGTGAAACTGAGAATCCTGTGTTCTAAATTATAATTATCTTCCCAAAGCAAAGGCAAACTGAAAAGAAAAAATGATCTGCCCTTTCCTTACCTGTGCCCTGCACTTCACCATCTCTCTACTCCCACCCCAATCCCAACCATAAGGCCAAAAGCTCTCAAGCAACAAGCACTAATACAACTACAACTTCTGGGTCTCCCTAGCCTTTTATTCTCCCCTCCCTTTAGCTCACTTAAAAGGTAATTATAAGCAAACAAGCATACAGACAACAAGTTTTGTCCTATTTCTCTTCAGTTCTACCTAAGAGCTCTGCATCCCAGAAGAAATGTACAAACTCTAGCTTGTAGGTTTCAAAGCCTTTCTGTGGTCTAGTCTTAACTAGTTATAGTCTTGAGACACATCAGATTCTCCGAGTCCTGTGCATCCTCCTCCCTCATCTCCAATTCTCTGGTTAAGAGTCCACTGCTCTTGACATTTCCCATATCCTAAGCAACCTTCTCCAGTCAGCTTTTTCCAGTGACTATCCTCAAGACCTTTAATGACTAGGACCATGTCTTTTACTATTCTGGTCCCTCCTTAGGCCAGATCTTTCTGATTTCACCTTAGGCCCCTATAACAGAGCCTGGTGCAGAGGAGATGCTCGAGAAGTATATGGCAAATGAATGCCTAGATTGCTGTAGTGTTGATCTACTGTTAGACTTGTCTTTTGGAAACACCATTTTGATCATATCACTACAATGGTGATAAAAGTCAGAACAGTAATTACATGCAGGGGAGAGATGGATTGCAGAAAGATGCAAGAGGCATTTTCCTGGTTGATGGAAATGTTATATATCTTGGCCTGGGATGGTGGTTACATGAATGTATAAATATGAAAATGCATCAAGTCATCAGGATTCATGTATTTTCTGTATATAAATTATACTTCGATAAAAAAGGAAAAAAGGGAAATATATACAATTATCTTGTAAAAAATACAATAAGATTCTACCATATTATAAACTTGAACCTATATGAAAATGCTAGCTGTAATAAACATTAAATATATCAAATTGTTAATAGTGATTACTCTATGGGGAAGAGTTCCAAGAATGAGGTAAGCTTTGACATGAGAGAAATGAGTAGCTTTGACACTTACATATTGCTTGAAACCTTTTTTCCATTTGTTGAGTACATATTAAAATCTACATGCCCCCTTAGGTACTAGGGATACAAATACCTAGAAGTTCAAATATTTGCCCTTCAAGAGCTCACATTAGGGAAGTCAACATGAACACTAATAGTCCCCATATAACATGCTAAATGCTGTATAGTTAAGGTGTGGACAACACGTTAAAGGATCACAGAGGAAATGGTTACACTGCTTGGAGTAGGGAAAAGGCAGATGGACAAAATGACTTTCAAGAACATAGAATAAAGAACTGAGGTATGTCAGGCCAACCAATGTGTCCCAGGCAGAGGGAATAACATTTACAATGGCACAGAAGCAACTGGCATAGTGTGTTTGGAGAGGACCTAATTTTTCATTGTGAGTGAAGCCTGAGGTCCATGAGAAGAGAAGAGAGGGCAGAGACATGGTAAGATAGGGCCAAATCATGAAGGGCCATGGAGGCCAGGCCAAGAAATTTACTATTATTGGGAAATGTAATGGAGTGCCACTGATGGATTTTTTTTTCATAGGGAAATGACTTTATTTAAAGAATGATCAATCTGAGGGCAATGAGGGGAAGGAATCAGTGGAAAGCAAGACTGGAAGTAGGGAGAACAATTGAGTGACTGCTTGCAAGTGAGAAATGATGAAGGTTGAAATGAGGAGCAAATAAGAATGAACGGATACAAGAGAGGTTGGGGATACAGAACAGACAGGCCTCCACAATTTTGTCAGGCATATTCCCTAGTCATCTTCCAGCTGGTCCCTAGTCTGAAGATTGTATTGCCCAGAGGTCTCATCTTCTACTATTGACTCTCCCCTTTTCTTATTTCAAAATAATTATTGCTGCATGCCATAAATGGCCAGTAAAGGAAGGTAGATAAGAAAGCAAGATCATGGGAGAGGCAATTCATTGTAAAAGTCAATGCACTGCCTGTGTGGCATTTTGAGTTTTAAAAGCATCTTTCATTGTCTAAGATTGCTCTCACAGGCCATGTTGCTACTATTTCACTGACAAGCTCTTCCATAGCTTCTTAACCACAATTAAAGGCTCCCATAAAAGTCACTCCTTTTGCAAATAAGGTCTATAAAATATATTCATGGGCATATGAAAAAGTTATGTCTTAATTAAATTTCTTAAAAATGCCTGTGACATATATCATTTTAAAAGCTTAGATTACTTCCTAAATCTGTAAGCCAAAATTTTGCTATTTTCTGATACATGTTGTCAAAGGCATGCAGACACCAGTAAGCAAAGCTAGCTACAGGATGTGAAAAGGCAACACTCGGAAAATTTTACTTTTTCAAATGTATGTTTTCAAATTACAGACTTAGAATATTTCTTTGAAACATTATCATTTCCTATTTATAAAAATCTTCTGGCCAGTATTTTATACATATGTTTCAACTATTTCTAGAAAAGTAACTCCATTTTATGTTTAAAAAAAATAATTTCCTTCAAGGAAAAAGAAATAATTTTAAGAAAGTAGCTTCCAACATAAAACTATTTTGAATACCTTTGTTAGTATATACCCTACTCTAATAGCTTACTTTCTTTCAAAGTAATAGTAGTGACAAGCCTACCTCTTCTATTCACTGAATAAAAGGAAATTATTATTCATAGCAAAACAAAACATACAAGACGGCAGAACCTCAGCCAAGACTAAAAAGAACAATTATACCAAAACATCCCAAAACATAACACTTTTAAAAACCACATATTAGTTTTACAAGGATACATTAGACATTTTTAAGTGTTAAACAGGGTGTCATGCTAGCTGTGTACACTGAAGATGCCACGGTATAAAGGTGGGGTTAACACTTGTAACACTATGCATAAAACTTGTCTAGAAAGCAACATAACAGATGTAGCACATGATGCTTACATTTCATATACTTTTTATATGGTACTTAAGTCAAACTTAATTCCATCCATGCAAACCTGGACTGCAAGTAACAGGTATGACTAATTTTAAAAGAGCACACAGCTATATAGTAAGGAGTACGCGGTAAAAAGGTCCAAAGTCTTTGGTGAAATACTATATTCACATATTCAACATTATACGTTAGTGAAAATTTTCAGTCACAGTAACTTTTCACAAGATTTATTGTCGGAGCTTGTAAGTGGATATACTGGGAAGAGTTGCACGCCTATTAAGAAAAAAAATCTTCCAACCAAACGCACAACTCATGTCTGTTATAACACCAATAGAAACAAACCTTCGAGTAGAAAACAAAGTTTATTTTACAGTGTTTAGACTTGGATACAACCAAGACCTAAGAAATAAGCAGTTACTGTGAAAAAAGAGAAACAATGGTCCTCAAACCTTAGAGAAATTTAAAAAAATACACTCATATTCTGCAAAAGAATAAGCTACCAATAAAATCCTAGCCAACATCACTTTGCTGAAAAGACCTTATGAGAGTGAAGTTTTTAAGTAGGAACTAAGGTGCCTGCTGACAATCAAAGAAAGACCTATTTGATAATCAGTGTGACAGAAAACAGACATTTATGGCTCCCAGCTATTAGCAAGTGAGACTAGACTAAATTTTAAGAAAAAAGAAATCACCAGATGTTCTAAAATTTCAGACCTTCCAAGCTGGTTAGATCCTAAAAGCAAAGAACAAATAGTTACCACATGCTGAGAGGAGGGTTGGAGGCAGGCTGGCAAGAGAGTGATTGAAAAGAGACTCAGAAAAAGAAAATGCTACCAAAATATGGCATATTATTAATTCAGGTATAGAGGGCAAAATGACAAGAACATCGTTAAGATCATTAACCTTTCCTAGAACATGTAGTTATCACCTAAAATGAAAAACTTTGGAAAGATAGACTAAGAAGAAGATAACCAACGATTAATAATTAAACATATTACAAAAAGTATCTTCCCATATATCTGACCTACATAACGAAAAAAAAAAATCAAACTCAACTTGGAAACGTGCTTTTTGCTTTAGGAAAAAAATGGCAGGATAAAAAGAACTATCTGATGAAATTTCCACTAAAAACAAAATCCAACTTTTCCTGTCTGTTCTATAGGATTATCTGGAGCCTTTAAAATAGCATGAATGAATTACACAGCCATTAAAAATTTTAAGTATGAAGGCTATGTGGCGACCTGGAATAATTCATGAGATAAAAATCGTGGAAAAAGCAGAATACAAAGTAATATGTGCACTGTAATCACAATGCTAGGTTAAAAGATGTAATGATGGTTATTAAGAATGAGGTTTATTTCCTTTCCCAAGTTTCTGTAACTACTGTTTTGTTAAGTTTTATAGATGGAAAACTATCTTTAAACAATCCTTCTTGGCATATGGAAAAATGATAAATAAGTTGTTCCTTTTTTTTTTTTTTTTGACGACAGAGTTTCACTTTGTTGCCCGGGCTGGAGTGCAGTGGCATGGTCTCGGCTCACTGCAACCTCCACCTCCCGGGTTCAAGCAATTCTCATGCCTCAGTCTCCAGCGTAGCTGGGATTACAGGCGCCCACCACCACACCCGGCAGATTTTTTTTTTTTTTTTTTTTTTTTTTTTGGTATTTTAGTAAAGACGGGGTTTTACCATGTTGCCCAGGCTGGTCTCAAACTCCTGAGCTCAGGCAATCCGCCCATCTCGACCTCCCAAAGTGCTAGGATTACAGGCGTGAGCCACCGCACCCGGCCAATAAGTTGTTCCTTTAAGGAAAAGAAGGCACACTGCTTTGTGGTTTATCTTTTTTACTACTTCCAATTAAGGAGCATGTCTTCAAATGGTCACACTACAAATGGTCGGTTCTTATCTACATTAGTAGTCAAAGGGTGTAGATATTCAGACCTAGGATGTATAAACATCTCCTTTTCTATGTGGAAAAAAATGATCACATCCTTTTGGGAAAACAGACATTTTTAAAAAGCTTAAGGCATTTTGAAAGATGTCTACTTGTTCCACTTTTCTAAATGGATAGAATCACAAACTGAAAACAAAGTATCGAAAAAAAGAACAGTTTTAAGGGGAACCTACTAATTAAACTGTTAACCGAAGCTACGAGTTACAAAATTAGTTTCTCTTTGGTTTCCCTATGCTTGAAGGAACACTCTTTGGCCAACTATTCAGCTTGGTAGGTTCCATTCATTAAAACACCTCATTCTACAGAAACGGATCACAACACATCCAGACTGCGTCTCCCTACCACTATTAACGATTATTCTGAGGAAAAAAGAAAAAGCCTAACAAAAAACGTCAAGGATTGTGGTAGTATTTTTAAATTTTCAATATGCAAGCAGGACTCCTATGCAGGTTGGTTTAACAGTTTAAATTCCATTTTATCTGGCCACTGCAGGCAAAGCAGCAGTTCTTTATCTCCTCACCATAGGAACATAAATTACTCCCCAGAGGCCGTCCTCCCTACTTTTCTCCTGTAGGTCAGAATCAAATCATCGAACTTGACTATTACAAATGCTCACATTTGAGTCCTCCCCTTCCTTTCTTTCTTGTCCCTGGATTAATTCCTACGTGGCTGGCACAAACCTAATTTATGATGTAAATAGGTAGAGCGGGTCCCTAAAAAGCTCTCCCCTGTGGGTTCGCACTCGGCACGTCCCCCTCCGTGTCGTTGCTTCGCTGGAATTTCCAATGAAACAGTAACAGTAGCTAAGGTAACTGAGAGCGGGGCTGAACCTGGCCAGTTCCGGAGGAGAAACGCAATGACTTTCTCCGGGTCTGGGGGTGGGGAGGCTGGCATCGCGGACAGATTTCCGATTGGGCGGGGGTGGTGAGAGGCCAACGAGTGCAAAGGCGGTTGTCTGGTCTTTGAAGGCCGGCGGCTGGCTCTGCCACGCTCTCAGCAGGAAGGGGAGGGGAGCGGGAGGAAGGGGGGGAGAAGGAGGAGAAGCGGCGAAGAGCCCAAGGAGGGGGGAGGAAGACCGGGGGAGGAAGGAGGGGCCGGAGGAGGAGCCCACGCTCCGGGAAAGCCCGCGCGCCCAGCCCGCAGGACCTCGGGGCGGAGTCGCAGGCTCCGCCCGGCCCCCCGGCCGCGGCCGCACCCTCGCGCGGTGCGCCTCGAAGGGGCGGGACCGCCTCGCAGCCTCCCTCCGGGTTTCTGGCCCTCCTTCCCCGCTCCTCCCTCCCCTCCCTCCTTTCCATCTCAGCAGCGCCCTCAGTCTCCCTCTCGCAGGCTCATACAAAAGCAAAATGTCCGCCATGTTCCGAGGCAGCTGCGGTTGTCGCGCCACGAGCTCGGCCCTCCTGCGGTTTCTCCCTGGGGCTGCTCCTCCCTGGTCCCCTCTCCCCGACCCCAGGTGCGACAGCTACTCCGAAGCCGCCGACGGCACCACTCCGCCCGCCCTCTGCGCCCCCCCGCCGCCCGCCCCGCCGGGCGACGCAGGACCGCCTCGGGCGGGGGCAGGGGGATAAGCAGCCCCCGTCGACTTGCTCCCGCTTCCCGCCTGTCCCCCCACCCGTAGCCCCTTTACCTTGATGCAGTACGGGGGTTCGTCGTAGGTGACCAGCATGTACCTGTCTCCGCGGCTGGCCGGGTCCCGGGCGCGCAGCTGCGGGGCGAGGGATGACGGAGGGGGTCGCGTAGGAAAGTAGGGGGGAGGGCGATACAAACGTTACAGAAGCACCTCAATCCACACCCCGAAATCCCTCGGGAGCTCTCCCCATCTCTCCCCTCCCCTCCCTTTACCTTCAAGAATAACTCCACAGCGCCTTTGGCAATGTCCAAATAGGAGGTGCCCAGGTCAGTGCGCTGGTTCATAGAGGCGGACGTGTCTATGAGGAACAGCAGGATGGGCATCTTCTCCCGCACTCCTGCCTCCGCTCCCCACTATCCTGGCCCTCTTGCCCTCACTGCCGCGTACGGCCACCCGAACCCTCAACTCTCGCAGAGCCGGGGGGCAAGGAGCAAGAGAAAGAGGGGTAGACGGGACGGGACGGATGGGACGGCTCCTGGCCTCCTCTTTCTGCAGCCCCACCTCCTCTCCCTCCAAGGGAACTTGAAAGTGTGAGCGTGTGTAGCCCTCGGGGCCCTCCCCCTTCCTCTCTTCTGCTGCCACCACTACTGCCGCTGCCAGGACTACTGCCTAAGCATCCGTCCGCGCTCACTAGAGCGCTCGCCCCAGACTGAGCGCCGTCTCTGTTCACTGACAACTTCTGTCTGCTCACCTACCATCGGCACCATGTGACCAGAACCCAAGCCATTGGCTGCCAATTATGTGGTATTTGCATATTCATTAGATGACAGGACTGGGGGAGGGACTTGGGCGAACCCTGGGAGTTGAAGTTTGAACCCAGGCAGAGGGTAAGGGGAAGTGTTAAGGACCCTCGCTAGGATTCTCCTTTAAAGGACTTGGAAGCAGTTCAAATGATTAGTTCGGGTGATTTAGATGGATTTTTCTGTCGCTCTTCAAAGATGGTGATTCGAAAGGAAGAGTGAATTTGAGCAACAGTTGTACAGAAGTACAGAAGCAGATGCTTGGACAGTCTGCACAGAAAACGCTTTGCTAACTGCAATCGATCAATCCTGCCAGTGGCGAAGACGAAAATATTTCAGAAGCAGCAAACTTCTTTCCTGGCAGGACGTACTCACATTCCTTTAGATCCCTCCCCCGTCTTGATCAGTATTTGTGAGTCGGTTGCTGGCCTTGCATTCCACATATATCTATGTGGAAAAGGAAACTAAAGCTTAAACACAGTTACCTAAACTGGCCTTTTGTATGCACAAGCTTCTTCAGTTTCACTAAGCTCTTTGAAACATTGGCCTGCCTGTGATAATTCCACCACTGTTCTCTCTGCGCAGCCTTTACACAAGGAGGTTTGCAAACCTAGATTGTGATTCAACTCACACATTTATTTATTTATTTATTTATATAAATAAATAAAGAAGATCTCGCTTGATCGCCCAGGATGGAGTGCAGTGGCCCCATCATAGCAGTCTGCACCGTCCGGCTCCTGGGCTCAAGCGATCCTCCCATCTCAGCCTCCCAAGTAGCTGGGACCACAGGGGCGGGCTCTCAACTCACATTTATTGAGCACCTATGAAGAGCCAGGCACCCACGGTAGCCTTGTTTAATCTTTGAATTAATTATGGCAGATGGCATTATATTCATTTCAGTAAAGGAAAATGCAGATCCCTGAGGTTAGGGTAACAATGTCGGATACTCTCAGGTCTGGCTCTGTGAAGAGCCAAACACACTTGATTGACTACTTCATATGACACAGTTTTAAAATTTGGACTTGTGTATTCCTGGCAATTACTATGCACAATGTGGAATCCAGGGCTCCAATGAGTTTGCAATTTCATTGAGGAGAGATGATGACATACACATATATAATATTTTATATCTTTTGATCGGGCGCGGTGGCTTATGCCTGTAATCCAGCACTTTGGGAGGCCAAGGTGAGTGGATCATTTGAGCGCAGGAGTTTGAGACCAGCCTGGCCAACATGGTGAAACTCCCGTCTCTACTAAAAATACAAAAATTAGCCGGCCATGGTAGCAGGCGCCTGTAGTCCCAGCTACTTGGGAGGCTGAGGCAGGAGAATCACTTGAACGCAGGAGACGGAGGTTGCAGTGAACTGAGATCACGACACTGTACTCCAGCCTGGGTGACAGAATGAGATTCCGTCTCAAAAAAAATAAAAAGTCTTTTATATATTCTATGTACACATTATATATATATATATTCGGTGTATTATATATTTTTATATATTATATATATACATTCAATACATTCTCAGAGAAATACGATTTTAAAATAAGTCATATGGCAGTATATGAATCAGGGACAAACAAGGATGCAAATTAAAAAGTGCTATGGAAACAATCGTCCAGTGGTCTACAAATTCAGAGGATTTCATGAACAAGGCACAAAGGTGGAAGAGAGGGAATCTGGTTGGAAGGAATGGTATGAACAAAAATTCAGCCAAAGATAGTACTATGTATGGTGCATTTCAGGCCATTCTGGTGGAATGTAGGGAATTAATGAAGAAATAAGTATGAAAAAGATACTAGAAGCCACCATTTCCATTCCAATACAAATGTTAATGTAGAAGGGCAATGCCTACATGGGCTAGGGTACAAAAAATATAGGACTGTTGGGGGCAGTGTGTTAGTTTTCTACCGCTGTGTAACAAATTATCACAAATTTGGTGGCTTCAAACAACACAAGCATTTACTATCTCACAGTTTCCATGAGTCAGGGGTCTGAGTTTACCTGGGTTCTCTACTTAGTCTCATAAGTCTGCAAAGTGTCAGCCTGGAGGTTCAACTGGGAAAGAATTGGCTTCCAGGCTCCATCAGATTTCTGGCAGAATTCATTTCCTTGGGGCTGTATGCTGGTGACCAGAGACTACCTTCAGGTCCACCTTTTGTTGCAGGTCTGTGCCATATGGCTTTCTCCATTGGCTGTTCACAACATAGCTGCTACTTCAAGGCCAGCAGAGAAATCTGTCACTCCAAGATGGAGCCTTAGATAATATAGATAATCTCGAGAGTGACCTCCATTACTTTTGCCATATTCTATTGACTAGAAGCAAGTCACAGGTCCCACCCACACTCAAGGGAAGAATATTATACAGATGTAACACCAAGGGTTGGAGATCATGGGGTCACCTAAGAATTCTGCCTAACATTAGATAGGGATGGGATTATTAAGATGGGGATGTGATTATTTCCTGGAAAGAAACTTTGCCTAGTTCACAGTTTTTGTGAGATCGAGTCGTGCTCTGTCGCCCAGACTGCAGTACAGTGGCGTGATCTCGGCTCACTGCAACCTCTGCCTCCCAGCTTAAAGCGATTCTCCTGCCTCAGCCTCCTGAGTAGCTGGTACTAGAGGCATGTGCTACCACGCTCAGCTAAGTTTTGTATTTTGAGTAGAGATGAAGTTTCACCATGTCGGCCAGGCTGGTCTCAAACTCCTGACTTCAAGTGATCCACCCACCTCGGCCTCCCAAATTGCTGGGTGTGAGCCATTGTGCCCAGCCTGTTAAAGTCAATTTTGAGTAATACTATACAAACTTTCAGCCCACCAAATAAATGCTTTGGGTTGATTTGTTGCTTAGACTACCCTTTGGTTGAAGAATCATAAGATTTCCCATAAGGAGTTTATATTTTATTTTGTGAATATCTATATATGTATGTGTGTATGAGAGAGGAGAATAAGGACTGCTGAGCCATGATATACCCCAGTTTACAAATGGTATTTTAAGATGACATTAAAAATCTCCTTTATACTTTCCTCCCAACTTTTCAATGAGTGTGCCTTACTTTTATAATCAGAAAAGGGGCTATGTTAAAAATTACATTAAAAGTATTGTAAAAGTTATTCCAATGTGAATATTACTGAGACAATTTTCAAAAATGAGTTACCAGCATTAGTGAAGCACAAATACTCTCAGTCACACAATGCTCCTGTGGTCGAGCATATGCATGGTCCCACAGAGTGACCTTCTAGGGACAAGATATTCTCCCCATGCAGGTGAATGCCTTTTAACGTATTTATTTTTTTCTAACAAGACATGTTATTGATTCTTTCTGGCATAAATGAAAATGGAATTGAAATGATGTAAACATAGAATTGAAAAATATTTGCGTCTCAGTATAAACTACAAAAACGGCAATATACAAAAAAATAACCATGTAATGGATTTATGGGCTTATTCAGATTAAACCAGACCCCAAGCTCTCACCAAGAACCTTCTCTTCATCACTTCCTGGAGGAAAGTAAGCTCTGTATTATGCTGGAAAGTGTGTAGACTTCTCCACTGTGTTTCTTTGGCATACATCAACACTAGCCCATACAAAGCCGTTTCTACATCTTTCTCTACTACAGAACATCAGCCTCTTCGTGTTTGTAGGTTCTTTCTGCCTTGGGTTTGTTTCTTGTACTAGAATGTAAACTCCTTGAGAGCAGCTAGAGCCTATAACCAATGCCTGGCGCAAAGTACTTGCTCCATACATGGTTATTGAAAGAAATTGTCAAATGTGCTGTGGTTTTCATTCTTTCATCATATTTCCATGGGCTTGGGGTATTATCCTATAGCTCCTTTCCTAGGGTTACCCAGCCCTCCCATGTTGCCTCCTGCCTGCCATCTCTCATGGAAGCAGGGTAGTAGACCCAGCTCCCCTGTCCCTGAGGATCCAGGGCCATTTGGATTTGGGCTCCAGAAGGCCCCTTCAGGCCAAGGCATTGAACTGACAGTCCTCGCTGCTTACCCAGAACCCTGGCAACTTCCCTTTTGTTCTACTCATGCTTCCTTATGAAATGGCTCTTTCTGGGGCCACTGCTCACTGTTTGTCTCCTTCAGTCAAATCCTCTTCCAACTGCTCCTAAATTTCAGGCTGTATGACCTGCATTAACCATTCTGTCTTCTTTTCGATTTTCTCACTTTTTTGAAATTGTGAGCTCTTGAAAAGAGTTTCCTCTTTCCTCTTCAAGTCCTTGCTCCTCATATACTACTCTCCTGGTCTTCATTCCCTTCACACAAATGTTCACAGACTTTGCCCCATGTTTACATTTTATGTTGTGGTGTGATCCGCCACCATACAGCTGATGCTTTGTTTTGGTGAGAGTCAGTTTGATTTTTCACTCTCCCAAGATTTGTCACCTCTTGTCTTTAAGCAGTCCCTAATCACTATATTTTTATTTTTATTTTTGAGACAGGGTCACACTCTGTCACCCAGGCTGGAGTACAGTGGTGTGCCCACAACTTACTAGAGCCTCAACCTCCCTGGCTCAAGTGATCCTTCCACCTCAGCCTCCTGAGTAGTTGGGACTACAGGTGCTTGCCACGATGCCTGGTTAATGTTTAATTTTTTTTTATAGAGATGGGGTCTCACTATGTCGCCCAGACTGCTCTTGAACTCCTGGATGCAACCGATCGTCCCAACTCAGCCTCCCAAAGTGCTGGGATTATAGACATAAGCCACCAGGCCCGGCCCTAATCACTACATCTTGACAAAAAGACCTTACTTAACCTGGTGACTACCCCCTCCCAAAGCCCGCCTTTCTTGGTTTAGAGGGGAGTAAAATCTCCCTGTCTGGTTTCTCCAGCACCCTCTGTCTCCTCAAGCCCATGCAATCTGGTTATTTTCCCTGCACTCCATGGAAACAGCTCAGAGGTCCCCAGTGGCCTACTTCTGGCCAAGTCCAATGGTGTGTTCTGTATTTCCTTTGTTGATTGCAGAGCTACTTGTTACATGCCTTCGTGAGCTCCGTCTCCCAACTACCTTGTTTTTCATCTCCTGCAATTTCACCTGGGGTCTTCCTACACCTTGGACCATTTGTTTTCACCTTCACTGACTGTTAATCTTTGTCTCACTCCATGGCTACCTCTTTTCCTCTCACTGTCTCCACAAAGGACTGTTATTTCCACAATCTTTATTCACTTAGTCATTCTTTCTTTCTTTTATTCAAATACTGCTTGGGTGGACCTTCTATATGACGGGCAATGAGTATGCATGTGGGAAAAAGGGAAACAGCATATTGTAGTGGTTAAGAGCTTGGATTTGGGGGTTCAAATTCCAGCTCTGCCATTTACCAGCTATGTGACCTGGGACAAGTTTACTTAACCTCTTTCTGCCTCAGCTTCATCATCTGTATAACGGTAATAATAATAATATTTCTTTGGATTGTAATGATGATTAAATGAATGAATACTTATTCTTTTTTTTTTTCTTTTTAGAGACATGGTCTTGCTATGTTGCCCAGGCTGGTCTCAAACTCCCGGGCTCAACCATTCCTCCCACTTCAGCCTCCCAAATGTTGGGATTACAAGTGTGAGCCACCGTGCCCAGCCCATGAAGAGCTTAGAGACATGCTAAGCACAGAGTAAGCTCTATTTGTGTTAAATAAAAGCAAGAATAGATATAGTTCTGGCCCTTGTAGAGCTTACATTCTAGTGGGGAAAATAGTCAAAATAATAGATGTGATATTACATTGAGTGCTATAAGAGAGGAAATACAGGGTGTTATGGAAGCACCAAGAAGGAAAGTATATTCTAGAGGGGGTGGAGATGTCAGGGGGGCATACAGAGAAGGTTTCTTATAGGATCTGACTTTGCTTAGGAATTATCCTGGTGAAGGAGGCTGGTGGGGGGTGAGGAATAACACACCGAAGGAGGAAGAGTGTCCCAGGCAGGAAATGGGGAATGTGGATGAGATGGTGAGAGAGACTGACAGAGACCCCTTGGGAAAAAAAGGAAGTTCTGTATAACTGTAATGCAAAGGAGCTGGAGTGGGGGAATAGGAAGAGGGGAGAAATGGATAGAAATGAGTTTGAAGAGGTTAGCAGGAGCCAGATCATGCAGGGCCTAGTCGGCCCTGTAAGGAGTTGAATTTTATCGTGGAGACAACGAGGAACCATTGAATGATTCTCAGCAGATCAGGTTTCGGTGATATTCTTCTATCTTCAGCACAGAGAATGGGTTAGATGAGGACAAAAATGGAATCCAGAAGACAAGCGAGGAGTCTATTTCTATAATTTAGGTGGGCTGAATTGTAGTGGTGACAAGAGGGTGGAGAGAAGTGTATGGGTGCCAGGTACATTTAAACGGTAGGGTAGTCAGGTCCTAGCCATTGACTGAACATGGGGTATAGGAAAAGGGAGGAGTCAAGGGTGATCAGCATTCTGGCTTGGGCAATAGGGAAATTGTGGGGCTACTCACTGAGACAGAAGACAAAGGAAGAGATGCATTTTGGGGCAGGTGGAGGTTATTCAACAAATATTTTGTAAGCAGTGCCAGGCATTGTTCCAAGATCTAGATACATAGGCCAAGATTCCCTGTCTTGGCACATTTATAATAAATAAACAAGTAAATATCTAGTATGTCAGATGGTGATAACTACCATGGAAGAAATAAAGTCAGGTAAAAAGTTAATCTTTGTGCAGAGGGCAAGGTGAGTTTGACTTGTCTGTGGGCCACCCATGTAAAAATTACTAGGAAGCAAGCTGACTGAGCAAAGTATAAAAATAAGCCTCGAAGAGGGGAGAAGCTTCCCAAACAGATTTTGGGGGAATACACTACAGTTGTGAGTGCTGCTTTTTTTAAGCACTAACTATGTATAAGGTAAAGGCCTTGGCACTTTGCACATCTTATCTCAAGGCACCAATCTTGTGAGGTAGGGCCTACTATTTTTCCCAGGTGAACGTGAGGAAACTGGGGTTCCTCTGCTGGTCAGCTGCCTGACCTCTGAGCTCAAGCTCTTTTTCTCCTCTCTGCAGGAACAATACCAGAACGAGAAGGTATGTGCTGGGTGTCTAAGAGCCCAGACACACATTAGAAGAAGCCCAGCATGGAACCAGCTCACTGGCAGAGAAGCACAGGAAACCTGGGCACTGCCCTGCAGTGCAGCAGGATGCAGAGGGGCCAGAGAGAGTGAGTCATCCAGGCATGAAGACTGCCCTCCCTCAGTGCACAAAAGACTGGCCTTGGATAACCCATCTTGTAGGACTGTATGGGACCTGATTTTGCTGTGATCTGCCTATGGACAGTTGTTCTACCCATGCTCAGGAAATCCTCTTTCTGAAACCTGATGGGAGAAGGGCTGGTGAGGGGTGAGGAGTGGTGGCAGTGTTGGGGTTCCCAGAGAGCTGAGGTGAGATCCAGACATCTGTTGATCAAGGGCAGCCAAATGCGTAGCACAAACTTAGTGCTCCCTTCTGCCCAGGGCTCAGGCACAGCAAGTTATATGGACATTTATAGACTTGGTTACTCTGAGAGGTGGTGTAGGCTAAAAATAAAAATAGCTGGTGATGAAAGTTGACCCAGGGCAGCCCGCACAAAGCTCCCCAGCGAGTCTTGCCACTTGGGTAACTTCCTCTCACAAGTCAGGGTGTTGGAGCCTCTGGGCTGAGGCCCTGGAATCTTGGTCTTTCCCCTTCACATTTTCTGTGGTGTTCTCCTCATACCTCACCACCCTGAAGCCACTGCCCATGCCCCCTGTGGAACTCACAGGCAAGAGGGTCATTATTCTGTGTATGGAACACCAGGGATGTACGCAGTGCACAGAGAGTGAATTCTAAGCATTCAGGTGGGGAGGACCTTGCCACGGCCAGCCTCAGCCTCTCTTGCCTCCAGAAACCTAAATGCTTCTCTCTCTCTCCTCCTCCACATCCACCAGACCAGCAAGTACTATTGAATTTCTACCTTCTATATCACTTAAATTCATCCCCTCACTGCTTTTCTCCTGGCTGGGTTCTTTGCAACTTATTTAGTCCATAGTACTTACATGCCTTTAGTTTCCCTTTTAACTTCTGGGGAGGATTAGTATTGTGAAAAATCCTTAAACAGCTTCTATACCAAGACATTTCCACTAACAAAAAAGAAACATTTTGATTCTTGCTAAAGCATAAGTTTCATCATTCTTCCCTCTTCTCCTTAAGGCTATGTTTTCTAAATGACAACATTTAAACTATGTTTGAACATGTCCTTTATTTTATTTTAACTTTTATTTTAGGTTTGGGAGCACATGTGAAGATTTATTATATAGCAAACTCATGTCACGGGAATTTGTTGAACTAAGCCTAGGATCCAATGGTTATTTTTTCTGCTCGTCTCCCTCCTCCCACCCTCCACCTTCAAGTAGGCCCCACTGTCTGTTGTTCCCTTTTTTGTAAATATGTCCTTTAAAATGTAACAATAGTAGGATCATATTTTTACTTAGGTGTAGTAAGAACCGCTATACCTAGCTTATTTGTCATAAATGACTTAATTTTCCCAGTTTTGCCTGTTTCCCTTCTACCAAATGGAGAACGAAGAACTATTGATAGCAGAGCTGGCTGGCCTTGTACAGCCACAGAAATCACTTACTTAGTGTTCAGGTCATCAGATATTTACTTAGACCTGCTCTACTTGACACTTTGCTAAATGCCTAGGGTGAAAAGATAAACAGGACATGGCTTCTGCCTTGATGAGCTTCTATTCCACTGGGGAAGGCCAGAATAGAAACAAATATTTTCAATAGAGTGTGGGAAATGCTCTGAGAGAGAGAGAGAGAGAGGAGAGAGAGAGAGAGAAATGCACAAGGTTCTATGTGAGCACAGAAGGGTAGGACTTAGCCAGTCATCAGGGAAAGACTCCTGGAGGAGGTGGTATCTGAACTTGTCCTGAAAGGAAGAATTCATGATGAAAAAGAGGCAGTTGAGGCCGGGTGTGGTGGCTCACGCCTGTAATCCCAACACTTTGAGAGGCCGAGGTGGGCAGATCACTTGAGGTCAGGAGTTCAAGACCAGCCTGGTCAACATGGCGAAACCTTGTCTGTACAAAAAATACAAAAATTAGCCGGGTGTGGAGGCAGGAGAATCACTTGAACCTGGGAGGCAGAGGCTGCAGTGAGTTGAGATCATGCCACTGGCCTCCAGCCTGGGTGACAGAGCGAGACTTGGTCTCAAAAAAAAAAAGAAAAGAAAAATAGAAGCAGTTGTCTCCCAAAATAAAGGGACTAGTAGGAGCCAGGGTCTGAAGCCTTGAAACAGATTAATGTGTGTGTAGCCCCAGCTAGTGGTCTGCTCAGGTGCTCTTTATTGGCCACTGCACCCATCCCACAGCTGCTGTGAATGTCGGCTGCCCCCTCCCCTTCTTGAGGACAACTTTAAAAGTTGTCCTCAAGAATGGGAGCCTCTTTGGCACCAAGTCACATCCCCCCCGCCATCCCCCACAACCTGCACCCAATGACTGCCTAACAAAGATGGGATCATCTTTGTGGTGTCATTCGTGATTCCCAGATTTGGGGAAGCAGCCAAACCCTCTCTCCAAGTGAGTTCACATTCTTGCTTAGGTTCCTCCCCTGCCCTATCCTGCTTCCCTCACCCCCTTCTTCCGGAAACTCTCCTGTAGTAAATTACGAGGACCTGAACCCCTGCTTCTAGAGAACCTGACCTCAAATAGTATGTTCAAAGAACTTCTAGACATTTGGCATACCTTGTACTTAAGGTGTGAGTTAAGGAATAGTTGGAAGATGAAATCCAAGAATTAGACAAAAAGCCAGATCATAGAGGACTTTGTATGCCATATTAAAGACTTTTTGAGTCTTTTTAATTTTTATATTGGGCCTTTTAAAGATTAAAGCACCCTTCCTCAAATCATGGTCCTTTAACAGTGTAGCTTCCCCACCTTTAGTGAGTTGTTCATTTAGGTTAAGGCATTGGGGGATCCTGGGTTCCTTAGCCAAATGCCCATCTTTCTCAAAGTGATAATTCATTAAGCCGTGAATAGTCGAATTCACCTTAAAGTACAATGCAGTGCGACAGATTCCTTTTTAAAAGATAGCCATACCTATACATTTATCCCACCCCGCATGCCCTTACAATGTAATGTGACTAACACTCTTCCCACTGGGAGGTGGGGTCTGTGTTTCCCACTCTTAAATATGGGGAAGGGGGCTTATAACCACACTGGTCAATGGTGTACAGCAGTGGCAATGCTGCGTGATGTCCAAGGCAAGCTTCTAAAAGGAAATATGGCTTCCACCTGGATCTCTCTCTCTCTCTGTCAGGATGCTCTCCTTTGGAACCCAACCACCATGTTGTGAGGGAGCCAGACCACATGAAGAGGCTCCGTGTTGATGTTCTGGCTGACAGTCCCAGCTAGGCCCCCAGCTGACACCAGTCACCAGCCTGACATCAATTGTGAGACAATGTGAGTGAAAGAACCATCAGATGATTTCCAGCTCTCAGCTTTTGGATCTTCCAGCTGAGGACACAGACATCGTGAGACAGAAACAACTTTTCCTTGCTGAGCCTAAGTCGGAATTCCTGATCTACAGAAGCCATATAAATAATAGATGATTATTAGTGTTTTAAGCCACTAAGTTTGAGGGTATTTTGTAACAGTAGGCAACTAATACATCTTTCTAGGCTCTGAAGTCATGATTTCCCCTTTAAAATCAACTCCTCTGGCTTCCCTACTCAGGTTAATGCTATCTCCAAAGTTCTTTCAGTGACTGAGCTTTTTTTTAACTCACCCTTATCTCTGCACTTACATAGAATTAGTTGTCAGGTCCTATGGTTTTTCCTTTCTATAGTGTCTCTGCCATCTATCCTTGTCCTTGGTACATGCCTTTCTCCAGATTAAACTAAGGCTCAGCTCTAATTGTTTACATACTCCTGCTCTAAAACTGTCAACTTTCACAAAAACACAACTTCCACATGGAATTTCATAAATCTATTCCAAATTTATATATTCTAAACATATATATTCTGAATATATATATATATAGCTACAGAAAACATACTTTGCTTGTTCATTGTAACAAATTCAGATTTGCGATAATATAGATGTGTACCCAAAAAAATAGATGTCTCACTCGTCAGAGGTAATTACTGTTAACATTTGATATGTTGCATTCCAGGCATTCTTCTAGGTGTGAGTATGTGTGTATTCTAGGTATGTAGGTATATGCCTATATACATACATGTCACAAACATTTTTACAATAATAGGACCATAGCTCACATACTGTTCTGCAATTCAGTTTAGGGGTTTCTTTTTACCTAATACTACTTCCTGGATGTCTTTTTATGGCAGCACATGCAGATCTACTTCATTCATCCAAGAAGTGGTATAGTATTGTACCATCATTTAAGTCTTTCAAAAGGATACTGGTTACATAAGTTTTAATATACAATTGGCTATCCATTTCCATGGATTCCACATCCACTGATTCAACCAACCACAAATGGAAAATATTTTTAAAATAAGAATACAATAATAAAAATAATGCGAATTTTAAAACAATACAGTATAGCAATTATTTATATAGCATTTACATTGTTTTCATTATTGTAAATAATCTAGACATCTCTAGATTATTTAAATCATCTTTAAAGTATATGGGAGGATGAGCGTAGATGATATGCAAATACTGCCATTTTATATAAGGGACTTGAGCATCCTCCAACTTTGTTACCTGAGGGGGTCCTGGAACCAGTCCCCTGTGGTGGGGAGACACCAAGGGACAGTTGTATACATACAACATAATACTATGCAATCATTAAGGTAGACAAGGTAAATATTTAAAGCATTGACACAAAAAGATGTTCAACATATTAACTAAAAAAGACAGAAGGTATAGTATGATTCCATTTTTGTATATATGCATAAAATATCTGGAAGTATATATACCACAGTGTTAACAGAAGTTATTTCTGGGAAGTGCAAGAGTCTGTGAATAACTTTAATTTTTTTCTTTGTTGTTTGAATTTTTTAAAAAGCTGTCAGAAGGGAGATTTTCCATTTTGCAAAACATTGGATAAATGATGTAAATGTTAGAAATGTGCTACACATAGATAAAATGACGAAGGAACAACATGGGAGAAATGATGAGAAAGCAGTTAGAAATCTGCAGTTGACACAAATTCACATCTGTTAACTGTGGGAACTAATTACAGATACATAATTAGACTTAAAATCGAATGGACTTTACAAATAAACAGACCATTTCCCAATGTTTAACACAATAGAAATACACTTAATTGCTCCTTGACAAACATGTGTGGTAAATTAAAATTCTGGATAAATTAACTCTAGTCTAATAAACTACCAAAACAATGAGATATTTGAGAAAATAACAATTTTCAATTAAAAGATAAAAAGCTTTCATTGGCTTCTCATCACTTAAGGCTGTTACCCAAATTTGCTTGAACATCAAAATCACTCCAGGAAATAGAATGGAGATTTCTCAAAGACTGAAAGTAGATCTACCATGCATTTAATCTGGCAATCCCACTACTGGGTATCTATCTAAAGGAACAGAAGTCATTATATGAAAAAGATACCTGCACACATATTTATCGCAGCACAATTCACAATTGCAAACATGTGGAACCAACTTAAGTGCCCATCAACCAATGAGTGGATAAATGAAATACGGTATATATTGTGTATTTATGGAATACTACTCAGCCATAAAAATAATGAAATAATGTCTTTTGTAGCAACGTGGATGGAATTGGAGGCCATTATTCTAAGCAAAGTAACTCAGGAATGAAAAGCCAAAATACAAGTGGGAGCTAAGTTATGAGTACACAAAGGCATACAGAGTGGTATAATGGACATTGGTGACTCAGAAGCAGGGAGGGTAAAAGGGGGATGAGGGATAAAAACTACATATTGGGTACAGTGTACACTACTCAGGTGACAGGTGCGCTAAAATTTCAGACCTCACCACTGTACAAGTCATTCATGTAACCAAAAACCACATGTAGCCCTAAATCTATTGAAATTCACTCTAGGCATTGTTAAACACACACACACACACACACACACACATTACAGGTATCACTCTTAACCTAAATCTGATCACAATCCGAGATCTAAATCCTCACTGGAGGGGTCTGGAACGCTATATTTTTAGCAAGTTCTCAGGTGATTCTTCTGCTCAGAAAAGTTTAAAAAACATTAACTTAAAGAAATAATTACAAATCCTTTACCTGGACTTTAAAAAGTCTCAATCATTCCTGTCATCATTTGCAACTTCTTGTGAGGCATAACGTTGTTTCAGTTTCTGGAATATATTGGATATCACCCGAGAGGGATTTTTTTTTAAATCACAACAAAATTCACATACCATAAAATTCATCTTGTTAAACAATACAATTCAATGGTGTCTAGTATGTTCACAAGGTCATATAACCATCACAACTCTAAGTCCAGGACATTTCTTCACCTCCAAAAGGAAATCACTCCATGGCCACTAGCAGTCACTTTCTATTTCCCTCGTCTTAGTCAGTTTTCTGTTGCTTATAACAGAATGCCTGAAACTAGGCAATTTATTTTAAAAAGGAATTCATTTCTTGCAGTTACGGAGGCTGAGAAGTCCAAGGTTGAGGGACTGCATCTGGTGAGAGCCTTCTTGCTAGTGGGCACTTTCTAGAGTCCCAACATGGCAAGGTGACTGAGCATGCTAGCTCGAGTCTCTCTTCCTCTTCTTATAAAGTCTTGGCTGAGCATAGTGTCTCACACCTGTAATCCAAACACTTTGGGAGACTGAGGTGGGATGATCACTTGAGGCCAGGAGTTTGAGATCAGCCTGGGCAACATAGTGAGACCCCATCACTACAAAACATAAAAACTGATCCAGGCATGGTGACATGCACCTGTAGTCCTGGCTACTTGGAAGGCTGAAGTGGAAGGATTACTTGAGTCCAGGAATTGGTGGCTGCAGTGAGCTCTGATCCCATCACTGCATTCCAGCCTGGGTGACAGAGTGAGATCCTGTGTCTACAAGTAAATAAATAGATAGATGATAGATAGATAGATAGATAGATAGATAGATAGATAGATAGAGTAAGCCACTAGTCTCACTCCCATGATAACCCATTAATCCATTAACCATTTAATCCATTATTGTATTAATCTATGCATGTCAGGAGGGCCCTCATGATCCAATCGCCTCTGAAAGGCCCCATTTCTCAATACTGCCACTTTGAGGTTAAGTTTCAACATGAGTTTTAGAGAAGACATTCAAACCATAGCACCCCCCTCAACACATACAACACTACCAACCCTGACAACCACAAGTCTAAGTTTGGGCTCTGTGGATTTGCCTATTCTAGACATTTCATGTCAATGGAATCACATACTATGTGACCTTTCATGATTGACTCCTTTCACTTTACATATGTTGTCAAGGTTCATCCATGTTGTAGCATGTATAATATTTCATTTCTTTTTATGGTTAAATATCCCATTGTATAAATATAACACATTTTTATTATCTATTCATTAATTGATGGATATTTAGGTTATTTCCACATTTTAGCTATTATAAATAACTCTGCTATGAACATTCATGTCTGGGAAACTTTTAAAACTACAGAATTCCCAGGTCTCACTCCACACCAACAGAATCAAAATATCTGGGGGATAGGGAATAGGTAGTGCTTGGACATTCTTTTTTTTTAAAAAAAGTAAGCTCACTAAATGATTCTAATAAGTAGTCAAAGTTGAGAATCATTGAGCTAAATATCTTAAGGCAGTAGTCTTAAAATGTGATCCTTAAACAGCAGTATTGGATAGGATTTGTTAGAAATACAAATTCCCAACCCCCACCCACATTTACTCAATCAGAATATCTGGGACATGAGCCCAGAAATCTGTTTAAACAAGCCCTCCAGGAAATTCTGATGCACACTCATTTGAGAACCATTGTGCATCACATTAACATCTTAAAATCCCCCAAATTCTGAATTTCAAAATAAATTTGGAGACTTCCATTTACAGAAAGATAGAGTAGATATTCCTCCCCCCACCACCACTACTCTTCCCACTAAGTACAGCTAAAAACTTTGGACTTTAAAAAATAGAACAAGCCAGGCACAGTGGCTCACCCCTGTAATCCCAGCACTTTCGGAGGCCAAGGTGAGAGGATAACTTGAGTCCAGGAGTTTGAGACCAGCCTGGGCAACACAGTGAGATCCCATCTCTAAAAAAAAAAAAAAAAATAGCTGGTTGTGGTGGCACACACATGTCTGTAGTCCTAGGTATGTGGGAGACTGAGGTGGGAGGGTCGCTTGGGTCTCAGAGGTTGAGACTGCAGTGAGCCATGATCATGCCAATGCACTCCAGCCTGAGTGACAGAGTGAGACCCTGTCTCAAAAAATAAATAAATAAAACAAACATAAGACACTGAAAAGTGGAGAGAAGGTGGCAAATAAGGTAGGGACCTTGGTGGTAAGTTTCCTTTTTGCTTCATATATCCCAGACTGAGTACTAGGGAAACTGGCAACCCCAAGTGCCAAAAGATGTAGGCAAAAAAGCCCCAAGGAAAGCCTGGTCTCTTTAGCTAGAGGACAAGGAAAGGGGCAATCTAGCAAGAGTGGAAACTTTTGGGTAATAATTGCTCTACTCCAACCAAACCCCATAGAAAATACTGTGGCATCAATGAACACAAGCAAATAAATTCCTAGTGGGGTGTCTAGACTACCATCCTTAACAGGCTGTAACAAGGTGCTCCAGTGCACCTTCTAGGATGGTGGCAGAGGAGGCCTAGTGGAGAGTCAGGACTTCGTCACTACCCAGTGGAAAATAATCCACTGCACACTCCTATACCTGCCCTGTGTCAGTGACTCCAGATGAAGAGCTGTACTAAGGCATTCTAACCCCACCCAGACAGTTGGGTATAAAGGAGACCATATGAGAACCCAGAACTACCAACGTTTCACAGCAGTAATGACCCCACTGCCCCCCACAGGTATCAATGGAGACCAACTGGTAAGCCTGGATTTCTTCCATCTTTCAGTAAGAAGGCAGTGTCTCCCCTTTCCCTGCTAAAACAGTGTCATAGGAAACCAGCTAAAACCAAAGGTTTAAGTAAGAGCCAAAGTCTCTGACATAATATAAGAATGTCCAAGATTCAATAAAAACTCACTTGTTACACAAAGAACCAGGAAGGTCTCTAACAATGAAGAAAGACAATCAGTAGATGCCAACTACTATTGATGACAGAGATGTTAGAAATAGCCAAAAAACATTTTAAAGGGGTTATTATAAAAATACTTCTAGAAGGGCCAGGCATAGTGACTCATGCCTGTAATCCCAGCACTTTGGGAGGCTAAGGTGGGAGAATCGCTTGAGCCCAGGAGTTCAAGACCAGCCTGGGCAATATAGCAAGACTCTGTCTCTACAAAAATTTTTATTGAAAAATTAGCTGGTTGTGATGGTGTAAGCCTGTTGTCCAAGATACTTGGGAGGCTGAAGCAGGAGGATTTCCTGAGCCCAGGAGTTCAAGGCTGCAGTGAGCCATGATCACATCGCTGCACTCCAGCCTGGGTAACAGAGCAAGATCCTGTCTCTAAAATACATACATACATACTTACAACATGGAATACTATGCAACCATAAAAAAGAAGAAGACCATGTCCTTCATAGCAACAAGGATGGAGATAGAGGCTATTATCTTAAGCCAACTACCACAGGAACAGAAAACCAAATAAGGTATGTTCTTATTTATAAGTGGGGGCTAAACATTGAGAACATCTGAACACAAAGAAGAAAACAACAGACACTGTGGCCTACATGAGAGTGGAGGGTGGTAGGAGGGAGAGGATCAAAAAACTACCTATTGGGTGCTATGCTTATTACCTGGGTGACAAAATAATCTGTACACCAAACTCCTGTGATATGCAATTTACCTATATAACAGGCCTGCACATGTACCCCTGAACCTAAACTAAAAATTAAAATAATAGAAAATATCAGAAAAAAAGATGTAAAGAGGAAACAAAATTGAAATTTTAGAGTTGAGAAATACAAAAATTAATCTAAAATATTTAATGGGTGGCCTAACAACAGAATGGACAAGACAGAGGAAATAAATCATTGAAGTTGAAAATAGAGCAATAAAACCTTCCCAATTTGTATAACAGAGAGCACATAGATAGGGAAAATTGAACACAACCTCAGAGACATGTGAGACTGTAACAAAAGATCTAGCATTCATGTCAACTCCCCCTGAGTCTCAAACGAAGAGCTGAAAAAAGTATTCAAAAAATAATGGGTAAAATTTCCAAAATTTGACAAAAGAAATAAACATACAAAATCAAGAATTTGAGCTAACCCAAATGGGATAAACCAAAAGATATCCAGGCCTAGACAAATCACCCTAGAAATTCTGAAAACTAAATAGAAAAGGGAAAGTTTGAAATCATGAAGGGAGAAATGGCATTTTACAGATGGGGAAGACAATTCAAATAATTATGATTTTCTTATTAGAAACCATAGAGGACAGAAAAAAGTGACCTAAGTGCTGAAAGAAAAGAACTATCAATCCAAAATTGTATATCAAGCAAAAATATCCTCCAAGAATGAAGGTGAATTCAAGACATGAATCTTCACATGAAGATTAAGGGAATATGATGCCAGTGAGGAAAAATGGTTCATGAACGTCTATAAACAGACAGGAAATAATAACTAAAAGAGTCTCGGATTATCAGGAAGAAAGAAAGATTAAAATAATGAATAAAAATAAAAGTGAATACTATAGATTTTTGGTCTCCTCTTGAATTTTCTGAATTATTGTTGATGGTTGAAACAAAAACAATAACACTACCCTGAACTCATTGTCAATATAGGCAAGGGGACTATTCAAGACAATTATATTATAAATGAGGGAAGGTAAAGGAATACAAAGAGAGATCAAGTTTCTGTTATTTCCCCAGGCTGGTAAAATAATGACATTAGTAGACTGTGATAAGTTATGTATATATAATGTAATACCTAGAACAACCACTTAAAAGTTGTACAAAGAGATAAACTAAGAACTAATGTAGAAAAATCAAAATTGAATTCTAAAACAATGTTCAAATAATCTACAGAAAGGCAGGAACAGAGAGGACCATTATATAATGATAAAAGAGCCAATCCACTAAGAATCCTAAATGTGTATGTATTGAACTGCAGAGCTGAAAAATTTGTGAACCGAAAACTGATAGAACTGAAAGGAAAAACAGGTCCACAGTTGTAGTTGAGACTTCAACACCCCTGTCAACAAGCGATAGAATGACCATGCAGAGCATCAGCAAAGACACAAAACAGCCCAACAACACCGTCAACCAAAAGGATCTTATCAACATTTATAGAATACTCTATCCAACAACAGCAGAATGCACGTTCTTTTCAAGCACCCATGGAACATACTACCAAGATATACTATACTCTGGGCCATGAAACAAACCTCAACAAATTTAAAACAATTAAAAGTGCTCAGAGTTTATTCCCTGGTACAATGAGATCTAACTAGAAATTAGTAAGAGAAAGATAACAGGAAAATGTCCAAACGTTTGGAAACTATAGAACACATTTCCAAATAATCCATGGATCAAAGCAGAAGTCTCAGGGAAATAAAAAATGCATTGAACTAAGTTAAAATGAAAATACAATATACTATAATTTATGGCACCCCACTGAAGTAGAGTTAAAGAGAAAATGTATTGTACTAAATACTTACATTAGAAAAAAGGATCAAATCGATAATCTAAGCTTCCACCTTAAGGATCTAGAAAAAGAAGGGCAAAACAAAGCCAGCAAGGAGAAGGATAGAAAAAGCAAAGAGCAGAAATCAATGAAATTGAAAATAGAAAAAAAGTACAGTGGCCGGGCGAGAAAACACATGCCTTCTTTGAAAAGGCATATAAAATTAACAAATCTCTAGCAATACTGAAAAAGAAAAAAAAAAGAGGTGACACAAATTACTAAAACCAGGAATGAAACAAGGTATCACTACTGACTCTACAGCCATTAAAAGAACATAAAAGAATACTATAAACAACTGTACATGCATATATTTGAGAACTTAGATAAAATGTATCAATTCTTTGAAAAGCACAAACTGCCAAAACTTACTAAATGTAAGATAGAGAATTTGAATAGTACTATAATTATGAAGGAGATTGAATTTGTAATTTTAAATCTCCTTAAAAATACATCTCCTGGTCCAGTGGTCTCACTGGAGAATTTTACCAAGTGTTTAATGAACCATTCACACTAATTATCCACATATCTTCCAGAAAAGGGGAGGGGAATGCTTTTTCAACTCTGTTTATGAGGGCAATTTTACCCTGATACCAAAGCCAGACAAAGTGCAAAAACAAAAAAAAATTCACGTAACTATAAACCAGTATCCCTTATAACTTAGATGCAAAAATATTTTTAAAATTAGCAAATAGAATTCAGCACTATGTAACAATTCTACACCATAACCAAATGGAGTATATTCCAGAGATGCAAGGCTGGTTCGGTGTTTAAAAATCAATCAATGTAACCAACCATATTAACGGGCTAAAGGAGAAAAACAACATGATTCTATTAATCAATGCAAAAAAAAATTTTTTTACTAAATCCAACATCTTTTCATGATTTTTTTTTAAAAAACCCTCAAAAATAGGAAGAGAGGGTAACTTCAGAAAATGAAAAAAAAAAAAAACAACCTTTCACGTTAGCTGTATGTTGTTCAGCTAACATCATACTTAACGGGGAAAGAACTAATGATTTGTTTTACAAAGATGCAAAAACAATTCAATGGAGGAATGATAGTTTTTTCAACAAATGGCAATAGTGTAATTAGATATCCATAGGGAAAACATTAATGTTGATCTAAATCTTATAGCATATGCATAAATTAACTCATGACCCCAAAAACATGATTCATAAAAGAAAAAAATTGATAAATTGGACCTCGTCAAATTGAAAAACTTCTGCTTTGTGGAAGAACCTGTGAAAAAGATGAAAAAACTAGCTACAGACTGGAAGAAAATATTTGCAAATCACATATCTAACACAGTACTAAGTGTCTAGAATATATAAAGCATTTTTAAAACTCAACAGTAGCAAAGCAAATAATTCAGTTAGAAAATGAGAAAACAAAATGAGCAGACATTTCACTGGAGGCAATATGCAAATGGAAAATAAGCCAATAAAAAGCTATTTGTCTTGGTCTGTTTTGTGCTGTTATAGCAGATTAGCTGAGATTGGGCGGTTTATAAAGAGCAGATATTTATTTCTTTTGATTTTATTTATTTTTAATTGATACATAATGATTATACAAATTTCTGGGGTACATTTCTGGAGTCTTGGAAGTCAAAGTTTGAGGACCCTGTGTCTTGTGAGGGCTTTGTTGCTGCATCATCCCATGGTGGAAGGTGGAAGGGCAAGAAAGCATATTTGTGAGAGAGAGGAGGGAAGGGGACCCAAACTCATCCTTTTATCATGAATCCACTCCCATAATAACTAATCTACTTTCATGATAACTGCATTAATCCATTCATGAGGGCAGAGCTAGCATGGGCCTCATCACTTCTTAAAGCTCCCACCTCTCAATACTGTTGCATTGAGGATGAACTTTTCAACACATGAACTATAGGGGACACATGCAAGCCGTAGCATTATTCAACATCATTAGTCAGTAGGAAAATGAAATTAAAACAATAATGAAATATCATTACAGTACACTTTTCAGAATGGCTAAAATTAAAAGAAAGTAGTAAAACACCACCAAATGCTGGTGAAGATGTAGAGAAACTAGATCATTCATACATTGCTGGTGGGAATGTAAAACGGTATAGCCCCTGAAAAACAGTTTGGAAATTTATTTAAAATGAAACAGATACTAATTATATGATCCATGATAAGTGCCATCACTGGGCATTCATGCCAGAGAAATAAAAATGATCACACTAAAACCTGGCACTATCAGCCAGGCATGGTGACTCACGCCTGTAATCTCAGAACTTTGGGAGACCAAGGTGAGTGGATTACTGGAGGCCAGAAGTTTGAGACCAGCCTGGCCAACATGGTGAAACCTCGTTTCTACTAAAGAAGAAAAAAATACCAAAATTAGCCAGGCGTGGTGGCACATAATCCCATAATCCCGTGGTGGCCTGTAATCCCAACTACTCAGGAGGCCGAGGCAGCAGAATTGCTTGAACCTGGGAGGCAGAGGTTGCAGTGAGCCAAGATCATACCACTGCACTCCAGCCTGGGCAACAGATGAGACCTCATCTCAAAAACAAAACAAACAAGCAAATGAACAAACACACACAATAATAAAACATGGTAATATTAAGATGGAGTGCTCCAGACTAGGAAATGAGAATGGTGGTACAGGCCTGACCCTTTCTAACCCAATTTCCACCTATTAAAGTTTTACCAATCCTTAAAATAATGTTTAAATATCAGAAATTTCGTATTTTCTACCTAAATACCTCTGCCATGGCACCCTCTTTACTGTACCATGACTTTCAGTTATTCATGCACAGCTTTTCTCTCCTCTACTAGGCTGTGAGATCCTTGATTTACTTTTTCTTTACGTACCTCACCACATCATCTGGAACAGGGCTTTGTATCCCCAGTTAGTGGGAGTGGCCAATTTCTAGGACCCAAGGTTCTGAGGCTGTAGTGTGCCTCAGAGCCATGGAGGATGCTTGTTTCAATGCAGAATCATGGGCCTCATCCCAGATGTAAAGAATCAAAACTTCCATGTGTAGAATCCAGAAGTCTGCATTTAACAAGCTCCCCAGCAGATTCAGGCAATCAGAGGATCACACAGTGAGAGCCTCTGGCTAAGGTTGAAGCTTTCAGCTGAGAGTAAGGTCTTGTTAAAAGTTACACATGTCCAAGTCTTATTGTATCTTGCAGTATTCTTTCTTATACAGCATCTCAGCCTTGGCTACACATAAGAATCACCTTGTGAACTTTAAAACATTTGCATGCGCAGACCACACCACACGCCAGAGCAACTAAATCAGAATCTCTGGGGGAGGGCAGCCCAGCGTATCAGTACTCTTTAAACCTCCTCAAACAATTCTATTGTACAGCTTTGGTTGGGAACTACGGTGAAAGTAGAAAGGGTAGTAACATGATCAGAATTCACTCTAAAATAGCAAGAAGGCAGAGAGAAGCAAAGTGATCAGGCTGGAATGATACATCTTGGTACTTGGTAGGCCTTTAAGTGTGGAGGTGGAGATGGAGTAGGTAGAGCTACTGCTACAGATTGAGCCCTGGATTATCACTACAGTCCGGACATTATATTATGTGGCACTTAGCTTATTTTGTTTATTTTCTGTTGCCCTCCACTAAAATGTGAACTCCATGAAGGCAGGAATTACCTTGTTCCCCGCTGTCTCCCCAACACACAGTGCTAATCAAGTATGTGTGGCATGAATCAAAAAGAATGAGTTACATTTGGAAATCATCTGCCTCAAAATTGCCTGGGGCACTCATTAAAACAACAGATGCCCTTCACTGTTGCACTATTGCTCTTCTTTCTGCTCTGTCCAGTAGAAATAACATTCTCCACTAATGTTCCCTTTTCTTACTCATTAGGCCAGCCTTCATAATTATCCCAAATAAAACCCTTTCAAGCTAGTTAGTAGGATGAGTGCATTCATTCATTCATTCATCAAATATTTATTGGTGAATAAGTGCTAGACTCTGGAGAAACAGCATTCTAGTAGGGAACACCTACAATAAACAAATGAACACACTAATGCATATATAACTATAAATGAGGATATGTTCTGCGAAAGAGAAAATACAGTGTACTATAAGAATGAATAACAGGAGAACCAAACAGACTGGAGAATCGGGGATGGCCTCTCTGAAGAAATAACATTTCAGCAGATTTGCAGAATGTGGGACAGTTAGTCAGTTGAAGAGGGTCAGGGAAGAGCTTTCTGGGCAGAAGAAACAGGATGGGTGAGTGTCTAGAGTCAGGAAAGAGCTTGGTGCTTTTGAACTGAAAGATGGGCAGAGTAGCTACAACACAGTAATAAGTGGCAGAGTAGCTGGTGAGAAGGGCAGGACTCGTTCATGTAGGACTTTGTAGGACAGGAAGGAGCTTGGATCTCTTCCTAAATGTGAAGGGACACCTTTGGAAGGTGTACGTATGGGAATGATATGCTCTGATTGGTATTGCTGCTGTTTAGAGAGAAGACTGTAGCAGGGCAGGATTGTAAGCAAGGAGTCCACACGGGAGGCTCCTAGTGTGCGTGAGTGGAGTAGTGGAGGTGGGGAGTAGTGGACAGATTCAGTAGTGGATGGATTTTTGCTGGAGAAATGTGTCTTTTTCACCACAGCTGGTGACAGTCTCACTTCAATCATTTCAATTGAAAAGAAACAAGTATCTTAGGTTAAATCAGTGACACACGGATTCTTTCAAAGCATGATCTATCTATACATTGGTTTGTTAACTTACTTTTTTGAGGTACAATTTAATTCATTTAAAGGCACAGATCTTAAGTGTACAGTTTTATGGTCTTTAAAAAATGTATACATCCATGTTACTATTATCCAAACAACTCCAGAAAGTTCCCTTATGTCTTCTTCCTAACAATCCCTTAATAGACATCCCTGTTCTGAATAACCATTGGTTATTTTTGCCTGTTCTTGAACTTTACATAAATGGAATCATATTTTATACATTATTTTGTGTCTGGCCTTTTAAACTCACCATAATGTTGAGATTCATTCAAAACTGTATATAACAGGAGTGTATTTCTTTTTATTGCTAAACAACATTCCATTGTATGAATAATCATAATTTGTTTATCAGTCTTTCTGTTAATGGACATTTGAATGGTTTCCCATCGGTTAACTTCCAGTTTGAATTGTTTCATTAGTAGACTAGGATACAGTTTCAATTCACTTTTTTTTCTTTTTCTTTTTCTTTTTTTTTTTTTTTTGAGGCGGATTCTCACTCTGTCGCCTAAGCTGGAGTGCAGTGGCATGATCTCGGGTCACTGCAACCTCCACCTCTCGGGTTCATGTGATTCTCCTGCCTCAGCTTCCTGAGTAGTTGGGATTACAGGCAGGTGCCACCATGCCCAGCTAAGTTTTTTTATTTTTAGTAAAGACGGGTTTTTTCCATGTTGGCCAGGCTGGTCTTGAACTCCTGACCTCAGGTGATTGACTCGCCTCGGCCTCCCAAAGTGGTGGAATTACAGGAGTGAGCCACCATGCCCAGGCTGAATTCACTTTTTAGCCATATCCTATCATTGTCTACTTCAAATTTCCACCCATTCTTACATATTTCCCCTTTTATTCATCAATTCCCTTCTTTAAAAAATTTTAACATTTTCTATGGGAATTCTCTTTTTATCCCAAACCAATTCTAGTTAACAACACATTTTCTGGAAGTCCTCATAGTCTTGCTCTATTTGTGTCCATCTCTAGAAAACAGATGATAAAAGTCAGTTAGATTATTACTAGAAAATGCATAATATGTTTTCTTTCGGAATGATGATTCTTAGATATGACGGTAATCCAGGTAAGTGATGAGGGCTGTGTCCCATTTGTAATTTTAATTTCATATTGAATTTAGGTATTTCTCAAAACTGGTAAAATAAGTGTTAAAACCCTACATTATGCAAAACAAAAAAGTTAATGAGAAAAGCGGCATTGTTTTACATTTTTTTGCAAATTTCTTCAATATCTAGAATAATAAAAAAAACAGCTGGATTCTCATATCTGCTTCCGTGTTCAATCAGTTGCCAAATGTTGTTTTGGTTGCAGTGTGTGAAAGAGAATCAGGACTCACATAGATACAGAGTTGGGACAAAGAGGAATACTTCATAACTTTTGAAGATAATTGTGGATATTCTTTGTTGATATGCACCAAAACTCAACAAATGGTAGTTTCTTTTCCTTGTTACAATTTTATTGAAGTATGATGGACATATAATAAACTACTAATACATATATTTAAAGAGTATAATTTGATGTTTTGATATATATGCATATATATGCAATACATGCATGCAAATATATATATATATAGTGGCTGTGTAACAAAGTACTCCAAAGTTACTGACTTAAAACAATAAACATTTATTATATCACAGTTTCTGTGGGTCAGTAATCCAGCGATGGCTTAATTGTGTGAGTGGTTTGGGTTCATGGTCTCATGAAGTTTCAGTCACAACCACAGCTGGGGGTGCATCCAAAGGCATGACTGAGGATGGAGGATTTGCTTTAAAGATGGCTCTCTTGCACGGCTATGAGCAGAAAGCCTTAGTTTTTTTGCTGCCTATTGGGAGTAGGTCTCAGTTTTTTGTCACATGGGCTTCTCCATTGCACTGTTTGAGTGTTCTCATATGTGACAGCTGGATTCCAGAATAAGTGATCCAACACAGAATGCACTCAGTATGCTGCAGTGCTCTTTAGAACTTAATCTTGGATGTGACATACTGTAAATTCTGTCATATTTTATTAATTAGAAGTGAGTCACTGATACCAGCCTGTACTCAGCAGGAGAAGTAGACCATGTCTCTTGAAAGGAGGTATATCAAAAGAATTTGTGGGTTTTTTTTTTTTGTTTTTTGTTTTTTTTTAATGGAGTCTCACTCTGTCGCCCAAGCTGGAGTGCAGTGGCATGATCTTGGCTCACTGCAACCTCTGCCGCCCAGGTTCCAGCAATTCTCCTGCCTCAGCCTCCCGAGTAGCTGGAATTACAGGCGCCTGCCACCACGCTCGGCTAATTTCTGTATTTTTAGTAGAGACGGGGGTTTCACCATGTTGGCCAGGCTGGTCTCGAACTCCTGCCCTCAAATGATCCACCCACCTCGGCCTCCCAAAGTGCTGGAATTATAGGCATGAGCCACCGCGCGTGGCTGGTCTTGAACTCCTGACTTCCTGATCCACCCGCCTCGGCCTTCCATTGCCACAATCAAGATAATGAATATATCCAGCATTTGCCAAAGTTTCCTTATGACCCTTTATAACTTTACGACCCTTTATCCTTATGACCCTTTATGACCCTTTATAACCCTTATGACTCCGTTCTGACCCTCTCAGCTCCTCAACTCATCCAGGAAACCACTGATACACTTTCTGTAACTATAGATTCATTTGCACTTCCTTGAATTTTGTACAAAATGAATCAATAGATAAACTCTTTCTTGTTTGTCTTCTTTCACTCAGCATAATTATTTTGAGATTCATCTATGCTGTTGCCTATATTAATAGTTAATTCTTTTCTATTGCCAAGTAGTATTCAATTTTAAGAACATACAACAACTTAATTATCCAATCACCTGTTGATGGACATTTGGGTGGTTTCCAGTTTGGAAATATTACAAAGAAAGTTGCAAATAAATAAAGACTTCATGGACAAGTCTTTATATGGACATATGTTTTCATTTCTCTTGAGTAAATACTTAGGAGTGAATGATTAGGTCATATGGTAGGTATATGTTTAAGTTTTTAAGAAACTGTAAAACTGTTTTCCAAAGTAGTTATGCCATTTTAAATTCCCACCAACAGTGTATAAGAGTTCCAGTTGCCCCAAATCCTCACCAACATTTAGAATGATACATTTTTAAAATTTTAGCCATTCTAAGGAATGTGTTGTAGTATTCATTATTTTAATTTAAAGTTAATGATGATTTTAGTTAATGAGTAATGACATTGAGGAATTTTTATGTATTTATTTGTTATCCATATATATTCTTTGGTAAAGTGTCTGTTAAAATATTCTGCCCTTTAAGAAATTGAACTGAGGGCTTCAAGATAGCTGACTAGAGGCACCTGGCAATCGCCTCCTCCGCAAAGAAAAACTAAAACAGCAGTAGATAACCACGTGTTAAATAGAGCTTCTAAGAGAGAACACTGGAATTCCACAGGGAAGGGAAAGGGACCATCTGAGAAAGAGAGGGAGGCAAAGCAGCTGGCTCAACCAAGATAGGCTCAGAACCAGGAAAAATTCCCTATTGTGGGTAAAAGGTAAGGAAGATATCCTCAGGGGTACACATTACCACCATAAATTCCTGCAATCCTAGCCATGGGAGAGCCCCTTGGCGTTCATGGGCCTTGAGCTTAGTATAGGGAGCTGCCTAGAGTGGCAGGTGGTGCAGGTGTGCCCACAGGAATCTCAATCATGTATGCAAGTGCCAGCTGTGGTGAGTGGGGCCAGGTGATCCCCAGGCCCCAGATGACATGCAAAAGCACTGGTGGTGACAGAGGTGGGGCATGCCTGTCCTCAGGCTCCAGGATGATGTAGGGGCAGGCCGGTCTGTAGTATAGTTCTTCCAGCTTTGTTTTTCTTTTCAAAATTTTTTGGTTACTTTGAGTCCTTTGCATTTCCATATAAATTTTAGAACAAGCTTGTTAATTTCTACAAAAATGCATGTTAAGATTTTGTCTAGAGTTGCATTGAATATGCAGATCAATTTGGGGAAGACTGACATCTTAACAGTATTGATTATTCCAAGTAGTGAACACTCTTCCTCTCTTTAATTAAGTCTTTTAAAATTAATCTCAGCAATGTTTTGTAGTTTTTGGTGTACAACTTTTGCGGTTTTTTTTTTTTTTTGACAAATTTATCCCTAAGTGTTTCATACTTTTGATGCTACTATAAATAGTACTTTAAATTTCAATTTCTGATTGTTCATTCCTAGTATAGAAAAACATTGTATAATAATCTTATATCCTGCAACTAAGTTAAAGTCACTTCTTAGTTTTAGTAGCTTCTTTGTAGGTTACACTGGATTTTCTCTATCATTTCTTCTGAAAAGAAAGATAGTTTAATTTCTTCCTTTCTGATCTGGATGCTTTTTCTTTTCTTGCCTTAGTGCACTGGTTTGAATGTCCAGTACATTGTTGGATAGAAGTGGTAAGAGCACACATCCTTGCTTTGTTCTTGATCTTAAGAGGAAAAACTGTAATTTTTCCTAATTAAATATAATGGTATATGTAGGTTTTTGTGTAAGTGCCCTTTATGTTCGGAAAGTTCCTTTTTATTCCTAGTTTGCTGAGAGGTTTGTTTTTAATTGGGATTAAATGTAGTATTTCCTTAAGTCTATTGAGAAAATAATATGTTTTTAATTTTTTAATCCATTAATATGGTGAACTGAATTAATTTCCGAATGTTAAACCAACTTTGCCTCCCTGGCATAAACCACACTTGATATCAATGTATTCACTTTTTAAATATATCTTGTTGAATTTGGTTTTCTGAGATTTTGAGAAGAATTTTTGCATCGAAGTTTATAAAGGATATTAGTTTGTAACCACAGACCTTTTCTTTTCTTGTAATTTCTTTTTATAGCTTTGGTGTCAGATAAATGTAGGCCTCAAAGAATGAGTTGAGAGGTATTCTATTGTCTCCAATTTTTTGGAAGAGTTTATGTAGTTTTACTATTATTTATATTTAAATGAGTAGTAGAATTCACCAGTAAACTAATTTGGCTTGGTAGTTCCTCTTAAAGTTTAGTTGTAACGTGGAATGTGAAGTCATATCAATGAATGTTTTACATTTATCTTTCAACTCAAACAACTGGACAAGTGAAACAACCACTATACTTCAGTGCAAAATGGAACTACTTTATGCATACTTCTCATTTCGTTACTTTGCAATATAAAAGATTTAATAAAAATGATAATTTTTCCTCTTTCTCCAAAGGCATTCTTAAATGAAACTGCTTTTTTTTTCTCTGAGTATGTGGTATTGAAGACTACAATAAAATGTGTTCTTGAAGACTACAAAAGCCACTACAAGTTAGTGGTTTAGTTCCACTGCCTTGATTCATTCTAAGAGGCTGGCAGTTTTACTCACCATTGCTTTTGCACTATCTGTGCAAACTTCAACATAGTGAAAAAAACGAATAATATTTTGATATTATATTAGTTTTGACCTTGTGGACCCCCTAAGACTGTCTCAAGGAATTGTATGGGTCCACAGACTACACTTTGAGAAGCACTGCATTATAGTATGAGGATAAGTATTCAAATGTTCAGCTTGGATTTAATATCCCAGTTACATTCCATGGTGCCTGTACTGATGGTTCCCCAGTGAATATATAAAAAATCAAAATAATGAGAAATTCAATAAGAAGAGTTTCTCTCTACTTAAAATAAGATCTTAAAGCAAGTAAATCACAAGTGAAGAAATACAGGCCTTTAAAAGTATAATAAGCCAGTTGAATCTGTTTCTCCCAATTGACTTACACCATACTGCAATTATTTATCTTTGGTTAATAAAAAAAAAAAAAACTCTCAAGTTTCAAGAAAGTAACTTCAATTACTTGCGTGTCACCGTACCTCTTCCACCTCCAGTTTCCTTATCTGTAAAACTGTGTGGGAGGTGGTGGTGATCATAATAGAATCTACCTTATAATGCTATAAGAACCAAATGAGATCCTGAATGTAAAGCATGTAAATGCTGAATTAATATTAGCTATTATGCTAATGTTCTATCTCATTCCTTTTATGACTGCATTGTATTCTGTAGTATGAATGGATCAAAATTTGCCCTGGTCGTGCCATATAGTCTGATAGCTCTGGGAACTTTGGAAGATAGGAGTCATGGGGTTGGAGTAATATAATTTTGGAGGTGTTGAATTTTCTACCAGTTTCATTTCATGTAATCACTCAGTAATTTAAAGTAGGTTAAAAGGTAGATTAATAGAGATTCCTGTAGGATTTCCATTGTATGGATGGATAAAATTCATTTGTAATTTATTCCTGGAGTACTTAAAATTGCTTAATTCTTTCAAGGAAGTACTTCTCACCATCACCCCTCACCACTATACTAATATACACACATGGGCACACACACACACACACACACACACATATCTTGTTTATTAATTATTTGCCTAAAAATTTCATGATGACAAATTTAGGCCAGGTCTGACTGAATTATCACAAAATCTGAAATCTAACTGTTCAAATCAGAAAAAAAAAAGCAATTTTGGAGGTAGTGAAGGAGCTATGTACTTTCTAATAGATGCTGGTCCAGGCTTCAACCAAGGCAGGGTTTCTCAGCCTTGGCTCTTTTGACATTTTGGACTGTATAATTCTTTGTTGTGTGTGTATCTGGGGTAAGGGGTGCTGTGCACTGTAGGATGTTTGACAGCATCCCTGGTCTCTTCCCACTTGATGCTAGTGGAACCCTTCACCCCGTGTCATGACAACCAAAACATCTCTAGACGTTGTCAAATATCACCCAGTGGGCAAAGTCGCCTCCAGTTGAGAATCACTGAACCAGGCACTCAAGAAAGACCCTTCTGGCTGGACAGAACAGTACAGAAACAGAATTGTATAAGGAAGGTGTTTTTTAGATAATTTTACTTAAATATCTCTGTTGGAAAAGACAACAGCAATAATAGCAGCTATTATTTACTAAGTGCTATTAGGCACTTTTGCAACATTAATCCTTACAGCAACACTATAGATATGAATATTCCCATTTTACAGATGAGTAAAACAATACACAGAAAGGTTAAGTTACATACCCAAGAGAGGGACAGAGCTAGGATTAGTATCTGATCTAATTGACTTCTAAGCTCATGCTCTGAACCATTGCAGTATTAATTTTGTTAGAAATGCAGCTTCCTCTGTGGGATGTTAATATTTAGCGCACCTTGTATAATCCTGTCTGGTGACCCTATTGGGATAACTGAGTTGCGCATAATTTTAGATGAGAAATTGAGTAGGGGGTGACTTCCTGACCCAGTACGTGGGATAGCTTTGGGATAAACTTAATTGAAGTATTACTTTGATGGGTTACAGAGACGTCTGAGGTAAGATCAAAGAGACATTTGTATAAGGCCTTGAGGGACCAAATTAGCCATCTCATTGGTTCTAGCAGCCATGACAATAATTAGTCAAGCAGCCTTTCGAAGGTGCTGGTAGGACTTTCCTGATACCTCTGATTATCTCCCTCAAGGGGAAATGAAATCACCTTTGATTGACCCCAGACCTGGCTGCTAAGCACTTTGGTTTAGTTGAAGAGAAAATATTTGGGGAAATGTTAACCATGCACTCTAACTTCTAGGGCAGGGTTCTGCCAACTGCCTGTCACAACCCATTAGGGGTCATGAAATCAATTGAGTGGATCATGAGCAACACTTTTTTTAACCCAGTTTACATGACTCCTTTTATTTCATACACTCATGGACTAGACCATTGTAAAGTAATATGGATTACTAAAATAGCATTATTTTTATGACATCATTAATTATTATTTCTTGTGTTCTTCGCATATTTACGTGTGTTATAGTTTTTTCATTTCTTTTTTTTTTTTTTTTTTTTTTTTTTGAGACAGGGTCTTGGTCTGTTGTCTAGTCTAGAGTTCAGTGGCATGATCACAGCTCACTGCAGCCTTGACTTCACAGGTTCAAGCAATCCTCCCACCTCAGCCTTCCAAGTAGCTGGGACCATAGGTGTGCTCCTGGTTAATTTTTGTATTTTTTGTAGAGATGGGATTTCACCATGTTGCCCAGGCTGGTCTGTAACTCCCAGGCTCAAGAGATCCACCTGCCTTGGCCTCCCAATGTGCTGGGACTACAGGCGTGAGCCACCACGCTTGGCCTTTTTCTTTTACTGATACACAATGTGTTACATATTTATAGGGTACATGTGAGTGTTTGCCACAGGCATAGAATGTGTAATGATCAAGCCAGGGTATTTGGGGTATCCATCACCATAAGTATTTATCATTTCTATGTGTTGGTATCCATGAGTAACATTTAAAAACGGAGAAGACCAGAATAGAAAGTATTATGGATCTCATACCTTATAGGCAGGACCAGCTAAATAATTTGTTGGGCCCACTGCAAAATAGAAATATGGGGTTTCTCGATTAAAAGACAGAAAATACTGTTGCTAGAGGGACTCAAATATAAAGCTCTTTTCTTTTTTCTGCAGTCTCTGTCTTGACTGGCTGGCCATATTGGACATTTTTTTTTTTTTTTTTTTTGAGACAAGGTCTCAATCTGTCGCCCAAGCTGGAATGCAGTGGGACAATCACGGCTCACTGCAGCCTCAAAATCCTGACCTTCAGCGATCCTGCCACCTCAGCCTTCTGAGTAGTTGGAACTACAGGTGCACACCATGCCCAGCTAATTTTTAAATTTTTGTAGAGACATGTTTCACCATGGTGCCCAGGCAGTTCTTGAACTTCAAAACTCAAGGAATCTGCCCACCTCGGTCTCCCCAAGTGCTGGGATTACAAGCGAGACCCACCGCGCCTGGCCGCCACAGTGTTTTTTTATTTGCTATTTATTCCAACCCTAAGTTAAAAAAATAATTTAAATTATTAACGTAAAATTTACCATTAATCTTTATTAGGCAAGGCCAGTTTAAAGACATAAATATAAAAGCACTTAACTTATATGCAGAATCACCAAAACTACACAATTTATATTTTGTAGCTTTTACCAGAACAGTGGAAACGCTGCACAAAATGAATTGAAGTGTTTTTATTTCACTTCCGATACATGCACATACTAAAAATAGTCTCTGCCTTTGGTTTACTGGTGAGTAAGGCATGATGAAAGAGAAAGGGTTGATGTATCTTTTCCCTTTTTTTCTATGTCATCATTTTCAGTATAACTGGTTGACTAATACAGGAAAATAACACCATACGATATAATAGGGTTCCTTGGTTTTCATATTTCTTTCTTTCTTTTTTTTTTTTTTTTTTTTTTTTTTTTTTTTTTTCTTTTTTTTTTTTTTTTTTTTTAGGCGAGACAGAATCTTGCTCTGTCGCCCAGGCTGGAGTGCAGTGGCGCGATCACAGCTCACTGCAAGCTCCACCTCCTGGGTTCACCCCATTCTCCTGCCTCAGCCTCCCGAGTAGCTGGGACTACAGGCCACCACGCCTGGCTAATTTTTTGTATTTTTAGTAGAGATGGGTTTCACCATGTTAGCCAGGATGGTCTTGATTTCCTGACCTCGTGATCCACCCACCTCGGCCTCCCAAAGTGTTGGAATTACAGGGGTGAGCCACCGCGCCCGGCCAGTTTTCATATTTCTTAGACTTCCATTGCGTTGAATTCTTTCTGTCTGTGAAATAAGATCTTGTTCAAAAGGTAAGCAGACTTCTTTGGTCTGTCACTACCCTACTCCACACCGCTTTAGTTGTGAGGGAACACACCTTCTTCTCCTTTTGAAACTTGCTGAACTCGCAAGCATTGCCAGTTCACTGCAGCTGTTTTCTCCGGGGGAATCACAAACACTATATGTAAATGAGGGAACAAGAAACACAAATTTTCCGCATCTACTTCGCTCACGTGCATGCTCCACTGTTGCATTTGACTTCCTTTACAACACACAAGTTCAAAAATAAAATTATTAAAGATTCCTAGACAGTGGTAGCAGAACATTAAACCAACTATGGGGCTCTTCTAAGCACGGGGCCCTGTGCTACTATAAAGGGTCACACGCTTAGGAAGCCAGCCCCGAGGATAACATACTGTTTGTGAAAGTTTTACATCAAGTGTGTGTGTGGGAGTGTGTGGTATGTATGTACTGGGGTCATCGTCAAAGTCTGGGAATCCTGCTTTAGGAGAAGGCCAGGCTTCTCCCGTTTCCTCCCCTACTAGGGGTTAGAGCTTCCTCTGGGAAGAGTCAAGTGATTTTAGTTAGAACAGGACTAGGGCTAATCTCTTCAGTGCAGTGCAGGTTCTCTCTGTTCTGTGTTCTCCCCTGCCCCTGCATCTCATGTGGCTGGTATGACAAGACAGGCCAGGATGGTCTCCTCTTTATAAGCAGGCTGCCTTGACCCTACTCAAAAAGGAAACCAGGGTGGGCCAAGGAGAAAAAAAGCAGAACTGTCTTGTACCTGCTTAGGCTTTACTTCTCGTCTAAGCTCATTTAAGCTCAAGAGGCAAAAAGAGTCCTTTCACCTCACACACAGCGGGCCAGTTTACCAGGGGTAAGTAACTATTAGGTTGGTGCAAAAGTGATTTTGCCATTACTTTTAATGGCAAAAACCATGATCACTTTTGCACCAGCCTAATACTTTAGCAATTCAGCAATAAGTAGGCTCTCTCCTGGGGCATCTTTGTGATTATATCCTACCCTTGGGAATCTGTTGGAGTATGGGTGGCAAGATGGGCTTCAAGGATCCAGAGAACCTTAGCCATACCTGCTTTTTTCACTATTAACATAATAGGTCTTGACATCAGTTTTACTTTTTACATTGTAAACATTCCATCAGTTCCACAGAGAATTCAAAAGATAAAGAAAATTATGTGGAAGAAAAGTAAAATTGCCTGTTATGTAAAATTCCATCATAAACACTGTGAACATATTTTGTATGTTTTTTCCACTTATTTTTCTATGTGTATATGTTACAATTAAACACAATGGATCATATTGTCTATAGAAGTTTAATCTGGTTTATTTCACTTAGCATTATATTACGAGATTGTTTCTTTCCCCTAGACAGTGCTGCACATGCACAGAAAAATTTCTCTCTCTCATGCACACTTAAGATGCATTGATATCATTGATTAAGGTAAAGTTAAGTCAGTTGTTTCTTGTAACTAGAAAACATTTTTATTTCCCTATTAGTTTCCCTCTCGGAGGAGACCTTATTCCAAATTTACTCTTTGTTCCAGTAATTTGCACTCTCTGCCCCGAGATAGTAAGAAAAGAGTGAAGATATTTTCTTGTAGCTAGAATCAGACTTCTACACCAAGTTCAACTCTTTATCAAAATAATATTTACCTTTCTTACATCTTTCTAAGTAACAAAACTTTGAATGTGATATCCATTATATCTGTTAACCAAATATAAAACCTCAGTTATGTGCATCTTTTTTTTTTTTTTCTAAATAACGTGGCAGCCCTTTGTCCCTTCTTGCCTTTAAAACCCGACCTACACAGGAAGACTTTCTCTCTCCTGATGCTTACCTGAAGTTACCTTGGGCTCTAAAATGTGTGCCATTTTGCTCCAGTGTCTGGCTTCCTGCTTCCTATCCTTTATAGGGAGCCTTCTTTCCTTTTCTATGTGTATACGTTACAATTAAACACAATGGATCATATTGTCTATAGAAGTTTAATCTGGTTTATTTCACTTAGCATTATGTTACGAGAGCTGTCCACTCTCCAATAGTGTTTTAGGGACAGTATTTTATTGATGAAGATAGAACTGTGGTTTAAAAACATTAAATAGTTAAATTATCATAGTAATTATAAACAGTAATTATTCATTTTCCCCAGAATATAATTTTAAAAACACATTCATGCAGAATCAAAGCAGAGGTTTTGAAACAGATACAGTAGAGGTCCTTCTGGGAATCAAATCAGCGGATTCCCAGCCTTCCCACATTGGCTGATCCCATGGTTCTTGAACTGAACCTCCTCCCCTAATCCTCCTCTTCCTTCGCTTCTAAGAATCACTACCCGTTTTCTTCATAAGAGTTAACACTAGCCAGAGAGGGATGGTTACACCCTGGTGATCTTCCATTACATCCAAACAAGGAAAGAGCATTTAGAGAGAATTTCTAAGGAAATACCTCTGTCCATGTCCTTATCTTAAGTACATCCTACAAGAGATAAAAAATGACAATGGCAACAAGCCAAGAATCTCATAGCTCTCGTTATCTTGAGTTTACAGGGTATGAAAATCACAGAATGTCAAACTCTGGAAATCATCCCATCCTTCATTTTGCAGATGCAGAAAAAGATCCAGAAAGTAAAGGACTGATTTGGAAGTCACATATCTAGTCGGTGGCAGATCTGGGACTAAAAGCTCAAATTTCCAGATTCTGATTTCAGCACTTTTAGCTCTGCCAAACTATCTAAAACTGGGAATTGCATTACTTGTAGAATGATTTTAGGCTCTAATGAGCAGCAGCTTGCTGAATGCTAGAACGGCCAAAGGAGACTACTGCCACTTGCTGGTAGCATATGTAAATTGTTGAGAGTGTTGCTAAAAGGGAAATGCATTCATTCATTTATTCATTTAATTCCACAAATATTTACTATCAGCCTGGCATGTGCAAGCAATATGCTGGGTGCTATGGGGATGGCGGTGGAGTCCCATTCTCATGGGCCTGACATTTTAGTACGGAAGTCACAAAAAACAAACAACAAATTATTTAGTAAAAAAGTGCAAGTGCCTTGAGAGCAGTATAGACACAACCATGTGGGAGTTCAGGGAAAGGACAGTTTCATGCTTTCTCACAGGGATCTGGGAAGAAGAGGATATGGAGAAAAGATTGGTGAATTTGGCTTCAAAGGACAAATAGTTTAAGATTTGTTGAAATGGTGATAAGGCAGAACACTCAATCCTAGATCTGGTTAAGCATTTAAAGCCTGAACTCTTAATTAAAAAAAAATAGGTGTGTATCCATGGCACACGTTTTCCTATGTAACAAGCCTGTGCATCCTGTACATGTATCCTGGAACATAAAATAAAATAAAATAAAACAAAACAAAATAAAATAATAATTTAAAGATAAGGCCAGGCACAGTGGCTCATGCCTGTAATCCCAGCACTTTGGGAGGCCGAGGCAGGTGGATCACCTGAGGTCAGGAGTTCAAGACCAGCTTGGTCAACATGGCAAAACTCCATCTCTACTAAAAATATGAAAATTAGCTGAGTATGGTGGTGCCTATAATCCCCGCTACTTGGGAGGTTGAGGCAGGAGAATCGCTTGAACCCAGGAGGTAGAGGTTGCAGTGAGCCGAGATTGCGCCATTGCATGCCAGCCTGGGCAACAAGAGTGAAACTCTGTCTCCAAAACAAACAAACAAACAAACAAACAACAAAAAAAGATAAAAAAAAGAAGTAAAATCTTCTACTGAGAAAAAAAGTTGTGTATATTTATAGGATACATGTGATGTTTTGATACAGGCATACAGTGCGTACTAATCACATCAGAGTAATTGGGGCATCCATCACTTCAAGGATTTATCATTTCTTTGTGTTAGAAACATTCCAATTCCACTATTAGTTATTTAAAAATATACAGTAAATTATTGTTGACTGTAGTCACTCTGCTGTGCTATCAAATGCTAGATCTTTTTCATTATATCTATGTTTTTGGACCCATTAACCATCCCCACTCTAAAACCTGAACTCTTAAACATTATGCTGTATAGGCCTTTTGATTGGGTTGAGATTTACAGTTGGAAAATAGCATAAGGCCCTGAATGCCACGCTAAATGATTTGAATTTATTCTGGAGGTAGCCAAGGATGGTTTTAAAGAGAGTCATCTGATCATAACTGTACTCTTGTCCCAAAAGCACTGAGCATTTGGATTAGGGCTTGAGAGCAGATCAAAGATGACAGTACAGAAGAGTAGGTTCCATCAGAAGCTCTGATGGCTGGTAATTATTCTGCAGCTTTTTTCTTCATGGGGTCTCACTATGTTGCCCAGGCTGGTCTCGAACTCCTGGGCTCAAGCAATACTCCTTCCTCGGCCTCCCAAAGTGCTGGGATTACAGGCATGAGCCACCGCCCTTGACCAATTATTCTGCAGCTTTAATTGCTCAGAGCCTTTTGCTAAGCTCCACTCTGCTACACTTGGCTGCTCACATTGAGAGCTGCCAAATCTATTCCCTGAGTTACAGAGTAGATCAGGACTTTGTCAGAAGTCAGCTTTATTCAAATAATTTTATTATATGTAAAAATATTTATACATATATAAAAATAGATATATAAAATATATATGTATTTTATATATATATGTACAAATATAAAGTACATCTATAAAAATGCATATTTTTTGGAGGAAAGGTTTACTTTTTTTCTAGTTTAATATCATTTACTGATTCCAAAATTTTCTAACATTACAGAACTATTTTTTTAAACAAACGATTCATACTGTTTTTAGTTTGCTTCATTAAATGGCTTATACAGCACAAATTGTCTTTGCATATCAGTACCTGTAGATCCACCTAATTTTTAAAAATGCACCTTTCTGTATTTTTCTTTTTTTTTTTTTTTTTTTTTGAGACGGAGTCTTTGCTCTGTCGCCCAGGCTGGAGTGCAGTGGCGCCCACTCGGCTCACTACAAGCTCCGCCTCCTGGGTTTACGCCATTCTCCTGCCTCAGCCTCCCGATTAGCTGGGACTACAGGTGCCCGCCACCTCGCCCGGCTGGTTTTTTGTACTTTTAGTAGAGACGGGGTTTCACCGTGTCAGCCAGGATGGTCTCGATCTACTGACCTTGTGATCCGCCCGTCTCGGCCTCCCAAAGTGCTGGGATTACAGGCGTGAGCCACCGCGCCCGGCCATCCTTTCTGTATTTTTCTGAGTTCCTCTATGGATAGACATTTGAGTTCTTTTCATTTTTTTTCTATTACAAGCAATGATGCAATAAATATATTTATACATAAATCTTTGCACATTTGTGGAGACGTTTCTACAGGAAAAATTTCTAGCACTATAAATGTTGCATCACTGGGTCTTATGAGTTTTCTTTTACCAGATACTACCAAATTGACAGATACTACCAAATTGCCCTTTGAAAATATCATACCAATTTATACTTTCAGCCAGGATGTGCTGGCTTGTTCATACCCTCTTTAATAGTATCAAACTTTTACACTTTTCATACTGGAATAGACAAAAAAGGATATCTTATATTTCCAGTAATCAATATACATTAAGCATTCATATTTCGGGGGAATTAGGAAGCTAATGCTAACTGGCCTCTCTCATTCTTCCATATAACTTGCATATATTCTCAAAAGGTTGTTGGGGTCATTTTTCAGGGCCTGGCATGTTAGACACTCATTCTGGGAACACACACCGTATGTATGTTTGGTATATAACTTTATAGAGTTTGTATATAGGAAATATAGATAGAGCTGGATAATGGAAGTGACTTAAGTTGCACGATAACCTAATTCAAGGAAATAGCTGAATCGCCCATCAAAGGACACAAATGAAGAAAATCTTCATCTGATAAGAAAGACCTACAGAGCATAGTAGCTCTGTCCTGGATCTGTCACTTGGCTGTTTGTCTTGTTTCATTCGCATCATATACAAACCACATTTTCCAAATGGTGACATCATTGATAATACAGTGGCTCAAAGTAATGTAATTGTTTCGCCAGATGACAGTATTGTTGGCTCAACATCCCAAACATGTGATGGCATAGTTTCCAGTTACGGAAAACAACTGTAACAAAAGCATCTAAGCCCAAATATTTGAGTAGTTGCCTCTCTCAACACAATAGCTAACAGACCGACTTAGCACAAATAATCATGAATTGTCTTAGTCTGTTTGGGCTGCTATAATAAAATATTAGGTTGGTGCAAATGTAATTGTGGTTTTTGCATTGTCAGAAATTGTGGTTTGATATTGGAATACATTCTTAAATAATGTGATTATGTTAGACATCATTTTAATGGGTCCTCGCTATTTATTTATTTATTTATTTTTGCTAACGACTTATTACTTGCTGTTTATTTTAGGCTATGGAAATGATGTTATACAAAAAGCAAATTTGATAAATTTTCTTATTCGAGTTCAAAATGGGTTGTAAAGCAACAGAGGCAACTCACAACATCAACAATACATTTGGCCCAGGAACTGTTAACGAACGTGCAGTGTAGTGGTGGTCCAAGGAGACGGAGAGCCTTGAAGATGAGGAGCTTAGTGGCCAGCCATTAGAAGTTGGCAACAACCAATTGAGAGCAATCATAGAAGCTGATCTGCTTACAACTACATGAGAAGTTGCTGAAGAACTCAATGTCGACCATTCTATAGTCGTTTGGCATTTGAGGCAAATTGGAAAGGTGAAAAAGCTCGGTAAGTGGGTGCCTCATGAGCTGACCGAAAATTTAAAAATCATCATTTTGAAGTATTGTCTTCTTTTATTTTACATAACAACAACAATAAACCATTCCTCAATTGGATTGTGACATGTGACGAAAAGTGGATTTTATACGACAGCCAGCGATGACCAGCTCAGTGGTTGGTTGGAGAAGAAGCTCCACAGCACTTCACAAAGCCAAATTTGCACCATGAAAAGGTCCTGGTCACTGTTCGGTGGTCTGCTGCCTGTCTGATTCACTACAGCTTTCTGAATCCCAGCGAAACCATTACATCTGAGAAGTATGCTCAGCAAATTGATGAGATGCACCCAAAACTGCAATGATGGCAGCCAGCATTGGTCAACAGCAAGGGCCCAATTCTTCTCCATGACAATACCTGACCACATGTCGCACAACCAACACTTCAAAAGTTGAACAAATTGGGCTACAAAGTTTTGTCTCATCCACCATATTCATCTGACCTCTTGCCAACTGACTACCACTTCTTTAAGCATCTTGACAACTTTTTGCAGGGAAAATGCTTCCACAACCAGCAGGATGCAGAAAATACTTTCCAAGAGTTCATCGAATCCCAAAGCATGGATTTTTATGCTACAGGAATAGACAAACTTATTTCTCATTGGCAAAAATGTGTTGCTTGTGAAACAGCTCCATTGTCTGGGGTATATACCCCAGCTCTTGATCTCAGTTGAGAAGGAATTCAGGACACAGACACACAAGAGGAGTGGGTTTTGGAGCAGAAAGTTTAATGGAAAAAGAAGAAAAGAGAGAAAAAGCTTCCTCATGTTGAGAAAGCCCAAAAGAGGGTCTCCAAGAGGGAAAAAAAAAAAAAGACTGCTGGCGCGAATGCACCAAGTTTTATAGTCCAGGTTGAGGAGGCAGTGTCTGATTTACACAGGGCTCCTAGATTGGTTCGATCAGTCATGACGTCTACATAGTGCGTGGGAGAAGGGTCGTCCTACTCTAATCTTATTATACAAATGGATATTCTAGTTGATCGGTGCCATCTTGTCTGCTTCTTACTGTACATATGTGGTTGACAAAGAGAAGGGGAGATGGAGCTGCCATCTTGAACATGATTGACACAACTGCTGGCATATATGTCTGCAGCTTAATTTTACAGGCTGCTGTTCATTAGAAAGGAAAATAATTTGGGGCTGCTTTTCATTAAAAAGAAAAGCCTTATTGGGGACTCCCATACCCTTACTATCTACCTAAGTAATTTCTTCTTAATTCTTATGTCAATTGTAATGGTTACTATTTTGATTAATAAAGATGTGTTTGAGCCTAGTTATAATGATTCAAAATTCATGGTCCAAAACTGCAATTACTTTTGCACCAACCTAAAGTATTTTGCATCAACCAAAGAATTTTGTGTAATTTATAAAGAATAGAAATTTATTGCTCACAGTCCTGGGGGCTGGGAGGTTCAAGATCAAGGCACCAGCAAATTTGCTTTCTGGTAAGAGCCTGTTCCTCATAGATAGTGCCTTCTATACGTCTTCACACATGGTACAAGCAGCACGGCAGCTCTCTGGGGCCTCATTTATAAGGATTGTAATGCTAGTCAGGAGGCCAGATCCTTCATGACCTAATCAACCCCAAGGACCTTTTAATATAATCACCTTGGTGATTAGATTTCAATATATGAATTTTGGGAGTAACACAAACATTCAGTCCATAGCGTAAATAAATCTGTTTAGGTGAAATTTAGCATTCACTTAGCAAATGTTAGTCTAGTTGGTTCTCCTCCTTCTGAGCACACTGAAGGATTCCACTTTCCCATTCTCTTTTGCTACTGAGACAGACCATGTGACTTATTCTGGCCAATGAATTGTGAGATGAAGTGATACGTTTTATGATTATTTAATTGTCTGAGTGAGACCCTCCACTCTTTCTTCCCATGCCTGAAGTGATTATGGAAGCATGTATAGAGATTTCGCGTGCCACAAAATCAAAACAGCTGGTACCACTGAGTCACCACATGAGGGAAAGCTGCCTCAGAGTGTTACCTGGACTTGCAATGGATTTTGTGAGAGCCAGAAATTAAATTTTGTTGTAGTCAGACAGTGAGATTTTTGGTGTTGCTACCACAGCATAACTAATGCAACATTCCTTGGCCAAAATGAATCTGTTAAATGGTCTAGCTGATGAAGAGACAGAATGGTGAATTAACAATCAACTGCTGGGTGCTTTCCATGTGCCCAGGAGAGTGCTAGGTGCACGCACAATACAAAGATGTCTGCAACACAATCAAACTCTCACTGTCTCTATTTCCTTTGATTCTCTCCTTTCCAATAGGTAGGACTAAATGTTTCCTTTTCAGTGCTCTCCTAACACTTTTCCCTCCCCTCTCCCCATCAACACTTCAGCATGGTGACTACAGTCAATAATAATAAGTTGTAATCTGGATGCGGTGACACATGCCTGTAGTCCCAGCTACTTGGGAAGCTGAGATGGAAGGATCACTTGAGCCCAGGAATTCAAGTCCAGTTTGAGCAACATAGTAAGACTTCATTTCTACAACAAGAAATGTATTGTATACTTAAAATTTGCTAAGAGAATAAATCTTAAATGTTCTCACCACATACAAAAGAAGGGGTCAATATGTGAGGTGATAAGTATGTTAATGAGCTTGATTGTGGTCATCACTTCACAATGTATACATATATCAAATAATCCCATTGTACATCTAAATATATATAATTTTTATACAATTTTTATTTTTCAATAAAGAAACATGGTCAAGATTGCCAATTCCATAGTAGTAAAGACTTGAGTTTGTTTAAATACTACAGAGAAGTATTAATTGTGGAAGGAGAGGTTGAGAATAGAGGGAAAGAGGGGAGAATGAAAGAAAGGGCTTAGGAAGTGATTCATTCAGTCATTCAACATATGCTTAAGGAAGGACCACCATATTCCTTACACTATACAGGTTCTGAAAATGTGGTGATATTAAAACCCAGAGTGCAGATGGGGAGACTGGGCTTATGAATTACTTCCTCTGTGCCAGGAAGAGAGGAGGCAAGGATCACGGCTGGGGTGGGTGGGTTTTTAATGGCATGAAGGCAGAAAGCTGAGGGACTTCCTGACTGAAAATGGCCATTTTCCCTAAAAAGTAGGAAGCAAAGGCCTTTTACTATGACTGAAGGTTAAGAAGAGTAGAGAAGGTTTCAAATAGTTCTTGTGGAGCATGAGGGCATATGATGATTAATTTTATGTATCAACTTGTCTCAACTCTTCTCTGGGTCTCCAGCCCATTGGCCTGTCCAACAGAATTTAGATTTTCCAACCTCCACAGATTTTTAGACAATTCTTTAAAATAGCTCACACACACACACACACACACACACACACACACACACTCCTCCTAGTGGTTCTGTTTCTCTGGAGGACCCTGGACAGCATCCAAGGACTGAGTTGGAATTGGAGATCATGAATGTGTAGTTGCTGGCACCCATCCACATGGTGGCAGGATTTCCTCTTGCAGGACTCAGCAACTCTAACATAAGAAGGCGCAAAGAAGGCAGGTGCAGTTGAATTGACCCAGGGTTAGAGTTTTCTGGAAAGTGAAATGGAAGTATAATGGGAATAGAGAGTCATTGAATAATGTACCACAGGTCTAGTCTAGATCAGGAAAGAATTAAAGACAGAAAAGGGTTAATTGACTAGAACAACATGGAAGGGCCAGGGAACTGAAATCTGGTGAATTCTAAAAAACAAACCAAAACGACAACAAGCAGGTATGTTATGGGTTGAGTTGTGTTCTCCTCCACCTGCCCCCACATAAAAAGATATATTAAAGTCCTAATTCCCAGACATGTTCTCAGAATGTGACCTTATTTGAAAATAGGGTTTTTACAGAGATAATCCATAAAGAGGTCATTAGTATGGGCCCTAATCCAATATGATTTTATAATATATGTCCTTACAAAAAGGGGCAATTTGGACACAGACAGACATGCAACAGAGAAAAGATGATGTGACTGACACACAGGGAGAATACTATGTGAAGACAAAGGATTGGAGTGATGCATCTACAAGCCATGGAATGCCAAAATTGCCAGCCAACCACCAAAAGCTAAAAGAGAGGCAAGGAAGAATTTCCCTTAGGGGTTTCAGAGGAAACACAATCCTGCTGACACTTTCAGACTTCTAGCCTCCTGAATTGTGAGACAATACATTTCTGTTATTTGAAGCCACCTAGTTTGTGGTATTTTGTAACAGTAGCCCTAGAAAACTAATCCAAGGTATATGGAGAGTAAGGCTGTCAAAGAGCCTGAAGGATACGAGTTAATAAGAGAGTAGACTCTAATTGAGTCCAGACCCCTGAAGCCAGTTAGGAAATCTTGAAAGGGTATGCAGGATCATCAGTTCCCCCTGGAGTTTCTGAAAAACCCAGATTTGTAGAGAGTGATGCTAAGTAACTAAGCAGTTTTATTGGAGTCACTGGACCCTTTCTTATCTCAACCCAAATCTTTACAGTGGTCCTAGGGCACCCCAGAGCAAACCAGGGAATCAGAATATAGAATCATCCCAACGTAACCATTTTGGGATCAAATGAGCGCTGTGTTGCTTTTGCTAAACATTGCTACAAAGCCACTTTGCGTGAAACCAAAATGGCAAACAGACTTGTGGTTCACCATAGGGTGACTTCCTTTGGCCATCACTAGGCAACAAATCAGGATGGATCCAACTGTAGCCAATTACATGCTCTCCGGAAAAAAAGACTCTTTAGAAAGCAAGCTTAAAAGTCCCATACAATACCATAGCTACAGCAGAAATCCTTCACTTTGCTAAAATCACTTTCACCTTTTGGAATTTCTTCAAAATAAAGGCAAAAACTTTATGCTGCACATTGGATTATAAGTGTAGTTAAGACACCCATTATTGTATGAGAACTGTCTGGTTTTGCTTTATAAAGCTACAGTGGCAGATGACCCATTTCACTGACCTACTTTTAGTCTAAATAGAAAATGTCAACTAAAACCACCTTGTGTTAGTCTTTGAAAATCTATGTATTAAAGAAAAATATTACTTTAAGTTTCCTTATACTCAACAGCATATGTCCATGGACATTGACTCCAAAGATAAATAGGGCACAGTTCCTTCTGTCAATGGCATGTGCTACAATCTAGTTAGGAAAACAGTACGTGTACATAAAAACACAATAATACATGGTAGCAGAGGGATTATCTCATTTAATTCTCACAACAATCCGATGAGGGAAGTGCTCTTTTTATGGTCATTTTACAGATGTGGAAACCAAGAAACAGAGAGGTTAAGTAAATCTCCTAAGACAACAAAACTATCAAGCAGTACAGCAAGTATTTGAGTCCAGGTAGTCTGGTTCTAGAGACAATGCTCTTAAGACTGCAATAGAGTAGAAAAGAATGACTCCTTGAATAGCAGCCTCCCAGGTGTCCAAAATCTTGAACTATGACCAGAAGAGGGACATTTGAGAGAGAAAAGCCTTTTGAACATAATTTCACATTCAGTTCCATAGTAACTATATAATATGGATAGCTTTTTGAAAGTATACTATGTTATTATAAAAGACCAGCCAGTATCAATCAATTATTATAAAATTCTTCAGACATACATTAGCATGATGAAGACTCTAGTTGACCTATACCTCAGTGGAGACTCTTCTCCTCTCTGGCTTCTTAATAATCTCCATCATCATCCTCTGATTCCACTGTGGTGGTCTTCCATCTAGCCAGTTGAGAAAACATTACTAATAAGGGACATAAACCCTTACATTTGCATTTAAAGGACAATAGCTATTATGTATTTAGCACTATCATGTATTAGCCTCTTGTATCTACTTTCTGAATCTTCACCAAAAACATGGAATTAGTATTATATGTACCTCCATTTGACATCTGAGGAAACCGAGTTGTAGACAGGCCAAAGTACCCAAGATCACATAACTAGCAAGTGGTGGCTAGGACTTGAGCCAAGTCTGACTGACTGCAGAACCAGCTATCTTAAACATCTCACTCTAATGAGTTCCATATAATATCAAATGAAGAAATTAATTCTACATATCAGTTGACTATGCTGGTTTATATTCCTAATAACCTTTGTATGCCCATTCTGGATATATCTTCCTAGCTTATTTTGACTGGCATTGCTTTGGGACTCACTGGCATTAATCTATGCAGAGAAACTAGAGTTCTTCTATTTCTATGCTGTATGGCAAATTCTTCTAATTTAGACTCTCTCATTCAATTCATTCATTTTTTCTATTTAGAATGTGTATGTGCATACATGTGTGCACATTCATGTGTGTGCACATGAATGTATGTGTGTGTATTAAGCAACTCTTCAGCTCAAGATATTCATCAAATAAAGGACCTTATCTATAATAGCTTTGTGTTTCTAGATGCTATTGCTCTGAAAGAACAGTTGAACACACACACACACACACACACACACACAAACTTGTATCAAGTCAGCAGAATCAGCAGAATTACACATAAAAAAAAAACTTGTATCAAGTCAGCAGAATTATTCCTAACTTAAGGCCAGTTGGGGAGGTGATTTTTAGGAGTCCTTCCATGTTGGAACTCGTGGAATGGGAGTGCAGAGGCTTGGAAAGGGAATAAGTCCCTCACACCAAAAATAAAAATTACCTGTGGTTCATGAAGTGAGGCTGTAAAGTGGTGAGACCGGCTTCCCTAGCAGCCACATTCAATTACTCTGATCTGTGACTATTTTAAGACTTGATGTAAATTTTAACTTGATTTTATCTGGATTTGAAAAATAGACTGCAATAATCAGTTTACTATAAATGTATTCTGAGGTAATTTTCCAAGGCTTCTGTTGGTGATTATCTAACATTTACTATCACTGTCTAGTCTTTGCCAGCTCCACCACCTCCAACCTAGCCCAGGCCCGTATTCCTCCTGCCCAAATGATCACTAGCTGGCCTGGATAACCACAGTGATACCCACCTTCTATCCATCCTACATACTGATACCAGAATAATGATCCTTCAACATCACACACACTACTCACTCCCCTGTACTAAGCTTTTCAGTGACTCCATGGATTTCCAATAGCAGAAAGTATAAACTCATCTGCTAGCCTATCAAGACCCTCCTTTCAGGCCTCATCCTGGCACCCACCCATCCTTAATTCCCACAGCTCCTAGCATGCTTCTGCATCTTCTATTCTAGTAGGGGCTATTCAATCTCTGTCCCTTGAACACAGCATGCTCATTTATTTACGTATTATCGTATTATAACAAGGTGCTGTATTGATTTCATTTGAAAACATACTGTAGGTAAAAGATCCTACTCTATGCCATGATCTTGGTGAGATGCTAGACCACAAAGGTGAAAAAGGCAGTCCATACCCGTCTGGTGAAGGTGACAGGAAGCTTAACAGGCAATCATTTTGCAGCATGGTAAGTGGCATATGAGGGAGGTCCAGAGAGCTGTGGGAGCTCAGAGGAAAGGAACTTAACCCAGACTTTAGAGAGCAGGGAAGGACTTAAGAAGAAGTGATGTTGTAATTTTAATGCATAAAACATGAGTGGGAGTTAGTGAGACAAGGAGTTTGAGATGGGAAGTGACATTCCAAGCAGAAAAGAGCAGCATTGACAAAGGCCTGGAAGAGATCCTGATACGTTCATGGAACGGATCCCCAGATTCATGGCCCTGATTCCCTAGAACCTATTCATCTTATAACTTGGTACTCTTTGAGCAACATCTCCCCATTTCTCCTACCTGGCAGTCCCTGATAATTACTGTTCTATTCTGTTTTTATGTTTTTGACTTTTTTAGATTTTGCACATAAGTGAGATCATGCAGTATTTGCCTTTCTGTGTTTGGCTTATTTAGCTTAGCATAATGTTCTCCAGATCTACCTATGTTGTTTCAAATCCAAGATTTCTCCCCTTTTTAAAGCTGAGTAGTTTTCCATTGTATATGTGCACCACATTTTCTTTATCCATTCATCCATTGATGGGCACTTAAGTTGATTCCATATCTTGGCTATTGTGAATAGTGCTGCAATGAACATGAATGTGCAGATATCTCTTTGAGATAATGACTTAATTTTCTTTGGATATACACCTGGAAGTGGGATTGCTGGATCAAGGTCCAAAGTGGTGTTGCTAATTGCTAATCTCAAGAGAGGACTCCTATTACGTAGAGAATAGTAAAGATCATCACGATGTCAACCACCAGAAGCAGAAGTCCGTATACTTATGCCTACGATGAGATTCTGCATTCAGAAATGAACAAGAGGAAGGCCAATCACTCAGAGGTATTGCACTTGAAGCTTGATGAAAAACAAGGGTGAGACTTTGGGTTGTATCCTTCAGAAAGGGAGTAAGTGCCTTTAGCGTAATGCATGGAAGATAGTCATATTAGATTAGGGAACATGCAAGTAAGTAAATGGAAAGAAGGATGCACGTGGATGCTGGGCATTTGGTGAGGGCTAAGGAGGTGGGAAGCAGTTAGACTATGAACGTCAGTGGTTTTGCATACCTTGTGTTTCATTTTCCCATATTCAGGTAAGATAAATGGCACTGTGATGACAATCTGTGCACAACGAATTTTCAATCATTTGGATTTCATTAGGATAGAGTCCTCAAAATTAGAATTGCTAAGTCAGAGCACACAAACTATTTCATTTATTTTGTGGCTCTAAATAAATATATGAAAACTGCTTCTTAAAAGGGTTGGACCAATTGACATTCTTACCAGTGACATAGGCGACTGTTCCTATATATTTCATCAACTATTTCTGAAGTTCAATGCTTCACAAACATATCTTTCAGCTTAGAGCATGTGGGCCAGCCTGTATGGTGATCCTCTGCACAGATTAAGAATCTTTCCTGAAAGGTTTTCTTGATCCATGTGATATAGTTGCACCCCCAAACAGGATCCTTCCCAAATTTCCCTCTGATCAGTTCTGCCACCTCCATCAGAGGGATTAATGCATTTATTTCTCTTCTTATGACAGTAATTTTCCAGCTGCAGTTCTGAGCATAATTTCACTTCTAGAGCTTTCCTATCTAGCATTTCATTCAATTCTGAACACCCTGAGATAGCAATTAACACATCCAAATCTACTGCACTACAAATGTGAGGCATCTCTGGATCCCAGTTAATAACATTGTGTTGTATACCTGAAAATTGCTAAGGAGTACTTTTTAAGAATCTTGACCACAGAAAGTAATGTGAGGTAATACATACGCTAATTGGCTTGATTTAGCCATTCCACAATGCATACATATTTTAAAACATCATGCTGCATATCATAAATATGTGCAGTTTTGTCAGTTTAAGTAAATAAATCATGAATAAATCAATAACATCTTACTCGGCTCTAATTATCTCCTAAATTAGAATGTTTTGAGTTTTAGAAACATAAACAAAGGTTTTGCACCTGAAACACTCAATGATATATGCTTATGCATGTCATTAGTCTAAAGCTCACAATCTGCAGAGAAGGAAATGGTATCCCAAAAGCTTAAGGGTCTTGCTCAAGTGTACACAGCTAGCTAGCCTAGGAGCTGAGACTAAAACTGAGATTTCTGGACTTGCGATGCCACTTGGTTCTCCCTATATATTATGTTACTGCCTCGCTTTGGCCTGCTTTACTCTAGGCTAAGCAGATTAATTCCCTCAGACCTGGCTCTTGGTCTTATCTTGACTGGGCATCAGGGACAATTTCCTTGAATCCAGCTAGAAACTGGATCTTTGGTGGCTCCTAACTCAGCAGTTGCTCATTATCTGGTCCTAACATCCAGAAACATCCAGCTTTCTGCTTCTTTCTTTAGGCCTGGTTAAAACTAGTTACTCTCAAAACACAGACAGATCTCTTTCTCCCTGAAGACCCTTCAGGTCAGGATCTTGGAAACACCCTTCTGTTTTGTTCTGTTTTCCTACCTCCAGCTTGCCCTTCGGTGCTTCCATCCTCTGCCTGAGTATAGTGTCAAAAAACTGCAGGTCCAGGGATGAATCCAGACTTAGAGCTGCCATTGAAGAATCTGGCAGGGAGGAGAGGGACATCTTTTACCAGTCTATTACTTCCTAGTCTGATACTGGAAACCCTAAGATCAGTGCCTCTTAGATTTCTTTTGGCCACAAGCAACCATGGGAAACTGATGAAAGTAATAGTCTCTCTCCCAAATTCACAGATGCACAAAAATTAGAGCTACAATTTCAGGACCTTCAAAGGCCGTCTGAATCCTAGCCGTGATCTGTAGAAAATTGTCAAGAATTTGATTACAGTGGTTACTCCCTAGTCTTAAGCAGATATGCTTTCCAATAATTATGGGGAGAATTTGAATGTTGCAGGTTACTTCCTTGTTTCAGACAAAATGTGTAATTGTTGTGTCTGGAGTGGGAGGTGGGGGGATCTTTTTTCATAGCAGGTTTCTTCCTAGGCTCATTCACACTTCCTAGGCTTCCTGAATAATTGGGGAGATGTTATCACAGTAGGCAGCTACATATAGTATCTACTGTATCTACTGCTACTGTATCTCTCAGGCACAGGATGCATTGTTCTATGCTGTCAAAAATAGTTGCAGGCTCCAGGACAGACTATAACATTGTGAGCAAAAAGCTGCTTATAATGACTTCCAGTTAGCTTTTAATATTACAGCTGGAGTTAACTCACAGTTACGTTTGCCAAGGGTAGCAGAGCAAGCTTGCCAGCAAAGTCCTACACTGTAGCCTTTCCCCCTTGTTATGGCTAAATCCCTGAAAATCGCTGTGGTAAAATAATTTATATTTGAAGGACTTAGTGGGTAAAGTAGAATCAGAAACCAAAGGACAAGCTGTGAGCCTATAAAAGTTCTTAGAAACTGTTTTTGACTTTCACTAAAATGAAAGTTAAAGACAGAACGCTACATTTAAAAAGTCAATATTTTACATACTTTTAAAATTAGAAATAGTCATAAACAATTCTGTATAATTTCCATCTACCATCATTCACTCATTAGAGCATTTTCAGGAATGATTTCTTCCTGTTTTATCTTTATTGTGTTATCTTTATTTTAAAAGTTACACTCATAATAATTTAATTGTATAGAAGTGTCATAAAGTAAAAAGCAAAAGTCTCAAATCTCAATCCACACTCAGAGATAACCATTATTAATGGAAGAACATTCGGACTTTTTACATTTTGACTTTTTTGTGTGTGGAGGAGGAATCATTTTCCAGCTTGATGGTTTTCACAGCTATGATTTTGAGGCTGCTGGATTTTAAGGCTCCTGTGAAGCTGGGGAGAAGGGAACGGGGATAGTTCAAGTTAAAAAGTCATAAGCCTTCCTACTCTTACAGAGACTCAGCAGCTTTTGTTTAATAAAAACTTCTCAGATTCTTGCAAACCTTTGGTTAATTTCCAGACTTCTAAAATAGTTGATTGTGACAATTTTTGCCAGTATTTGCATTTTTTTTAAGGAGGAACAAGTTTATGAAGGGTTTCACCCTGCCATTCCAGACTTTACACCACTATCCAAGCTTTTTGTATTTCTCTCTTTCAAAAAATATGTTTGCCTTCATCGTCTGCCAATTTCTGGCCCCTCTGCCATGAAAAGAAAGGGAAAGTTTGCGAAACTGAGATACAAGGAAATTATAGCTTTGGAGTCAAATTGACCCAGATGTGGATCCTATCTCCACCACTCAGTCGGATTGTGATCATGGGCGGGTAGTTGATATTCCCAAGTCTCCAGCTCCTAACTGGTAGAGAGTAGTAATAATACTCACCACAACCTGTCTGTGAAAATCAAAGTAAAGCTTTTGGTACAAGTCCTAGCAGATAGCAAATGTCTAACATATGGTTTAAGTGTCTTAGTTGCATGTACCCAGAATCTTTTGGGATTGAATTGCAATATATGTATATATTATCTATGTGTTATATATACTATTATGTATATTTTATATATATATACACTTTACATGTCAGTGTCAGCTTTGAGCACCCAAACTTTTAATACTTCTTTCATGGGAATTTAAAGAATTACACATGACCTCTGCTTCTTAAACTAAGTACCCTGAAAATAATGTACCCTTTCCTTGATGACTGAAGATCATCTTTATAAATATTCATTATTCATACTAGTACTATTGCTAATTTATATGAATTCAATATGTAATATTTTTATCAATTATTACTTTTATGTTATTAATTTCAACTTACTATGTTTTTAGAGTAACGAATGTGATGGTCTCAGTTCATTCCTTCACTGTATGGTCCCAGCCTACGTTTTTGATAACTTTTCTGCTCCCTTATTTTATCTACAGTCATTCTGGGAAGGATTTCAGTTGTTCATATTATTTCCTTGCCTCACTGCCAGTGTCTGCCTGACACTAATGACTAGCTCATTTCCTGAGTTTGCTTAGTATGCCCTTCTTCATCTGCCTTTGTGACCATATCTACAACCCAGCCAAGTTGTAGGCATAGCAAACACAAACATTAGAGGGATAAAGGAGTTTGAACTTTGTCCTGAAGACAGGAGGTGAAATAAGGATATGTTTATGATGGGAAGAAGGATTGAAAGAGGAAGGATAAGGTTAGATTGTGTGAGAGTACATCACTCTGTCAACAGTAGAGGATATATCAGGTTGTGAGATCTTCAGGTGGAAGAGAGGGAGAACAAGTGGTGTAAGGGCAGCAATTACCTTTTTTTTTTTTTTTTTGTGAAACGGAGTCTCGCTCTGTCGTCCAGGCTGGAGTGCAGTGGTGAGATCTCGGCTCACTGCAAGCTCCGCCTCCCGGGCTCATGCCATTCTCCTGCCTCAGCCTCCTGAGTAGCTGAGACTACAGGCGCCCACCACCACGCCCGGCTAATTTTTTGTATTTTTAGTAGAGACGGGGTTTCACCGTGTTAACCAGGATGGTCTCGATCTCCTGACCTCGTGATCCACCCGCCTCGGCCTCCCAAAGTGCTTGGATTACAGGCGTGAGCCACCGCACCTGGCCAGCACTTAGCTTTTAATGGATCTTATAATTCAAACTTTATCATTAGTTGATATTCTTTGTTGAAATATATTGGAGAGGGGAGTGGCGTGGTCATATTTATGTTTTCTATGGAACACCTTAACTGGGATGAGGAGGATGAATTTAGCATTGGTGGGGACGGGGGTGAAAACCTGCCAACAGGGACAGTAACAAAAAACTTGCAGTGACATAGGGGAACATAACGTGTATCCAAACCAAGTTAAGGCTGATGAGGATGAAGTGTGGGGTGGATTTTTGAAACTGTAAGAAGTGAAGTCTGTCTTAACTACTTTTCCTGGGGGAGTGGGATGCAGCTGACTCAGAGATGTCTTCTGACTTTCTAGGTAGATGGTGGTGACATCACTCAAGAGAGGGAACCAAGAAAGAAGAGAGGGAATTTTTTTTTTTTTTTTTTTTTTTTTGAGAAAAGACAAGTTCAACTTGGGACATTTTGATTTTTTATATTTGAGTGTGCCATAGGCAGTTTAGAGATATGATCAGAATCTGCTTGGTTACCATGTCTAAGGGCTGGTCTTCAGCTTTTCAGAGTCATGAACACATTTTGCAAGAGCCAAGAGTTAAGCCAAACTTACCAAGGATTGATTTTCAAAGTAGAATGCCAATCAACTTTCAATGAGAACTATAATGGTCAGGTTAAGTTAGCAACCTGGATTAGAAAGCAGAAAGTATTGTTAAAGGAAAGGGATCCAAGGACAGGTCTATTTTAATAGTAGTTGGGACATAAAGGCCTCAGGAGCCCCAACTGAGGCACAATTGATTTAATGTCTTTGTCTAGTAAGTAGCACATTCAGACTTCCTCAGGGACAGTATCTGTTCTTTTTCTTCCTGTGCTTGAGCCATAGTTTTTAATTTCTTTGCATGCATCACATATTTTTGGTGAAAATTGAACGTTTAAAACATTATAATGCAGTAACTCAGGGAATCAGATTCTCTCTTGCTCCGGGACTTGTTGTTACTGCTTATCGTGGGTTGTAGGTTTGTTTGTTCTTTTGTTTGGTGACTTTTAGAAACATTTTTAAAGACTCTATTCTTTGTTGTGTGTGTTCACTAAAGTCTTTGTTCTGTTAGCTTAGTGGTCCACTAATAATAGGACCGAGATTTCCTTGCACGCTAGGAGACAAAAATAAAAATAGCAGCTTGTCTTGTGTTACAGTTCTGACCTAGCCTACACTATATGCTTGTGCAGAGCTTAAACGTCAGCCATAGGTGAAAGATCAAGGTCTTCTCAGGTCTTCTTTGAGTATCCATCCATTCCTGGGCCAGTGCATGGGCTTATAGAGTCCTTAATGTACTCAGGAGCTTTACAAAGCCTTCAGTCTCCTTTCTATCTTTTCCCCTAGCCTCTTATTTCCCAGGCTTTTTTGATTTGTCTACTGCTTGCCCCGTCTGTTATCCCTTACATTAGATAGCTAAGAGTAATACATTTGTTTTGAAATTAATTCATCAAACTCTTCTCAGAAGGCTGCTGCAGCCCTGAAAAGTTTCCAAGGCAGATAAAACAGAGGCATGCCTCTGCACTGATCCCTTAGGGGGCCATGCTGGGGTTTTCTTACCTACAGTTAAATGATGCATTTAGTCTATTCTGCAACTGGCCATGGCTTTAAACAAGTCTTTAACGTAGGCTGGTTGCCATTCCAGTATAATTCACTTGAAAAGCAGTAGCAGTCAGGAATTGGAGCATCCTGGATGGGAGACAAGGAATCCAGAGCCTGGATTGGTGTGAACTTTTTATGCTCTTCACTGAATCCCCCCAAGACATCTGTAGAAGCTTGTTTGACTGTTCACCGAATGAGAGTGGTTAGCTATGCCTAACAGGGCCATCAAGGAAGGGCTCTTGGAGGGAGGACCCTTAAGTTCAGCCTTTAAACATGATGGAGAATTTTCTAGTTGGGTCTGAAAAGGTTGAGGCCAGATGTGGGAATGTTTTCCTACCATATAGAAGGAACAACCAGAAAAGACATGGAAGCCTGAAATACCTTATGTGCTTTATGAAATGTAAGCAGTTGGCTGATTCTTTTCCATACAAAACCATGGCAATGTCTGAGTGTCAGGACCATGGCAAGGAGGTGTATGGCCCTGACCTTACAGCCTCTGAAGAGAAGGTCTTGGTGGCCGACAAATCTGGAGATGTGCACTCCTTTTTGGTTTCAGAGCCACACAGATGTGGCAGACTTGACCTGGCACACCTGTCAATGTTGTTAGAGGTGACTGTGAGTCCTGATAACTGATTCATCCTCACTGCCAACGGGGATGAGAAGATCCAGGTCAGCTAGGCCACAGCGCCTCACAGTATTGAGTCCTTCTGCCTCGGGCACACAGAGTTTGTGAGCCACATCTCTGTGGTGCCCACTCAGCCCGAACAGTTTCTTGTCCTCCTCCAGGGACTGCACTCTTAGGCTCTGGGAGTACAGAAGTGGTCCATCAACTGCACTGCTGTCACCTGGCCAGTCTGCAAGAGCTGATGGGCCCCTGGGGCCCCAGAGGTTTGTCACATCCTGGATCACGTTCTGGTGCTAGGAGAACTGCATGGCACTTCTGTGCAACTGTATTCCTGTAATCCACATCTTCCAGCTTGATGCTCTCAGACAGCTAACTTAGTGTACAGGCAGCATCTGTCATTCTAACACCAAGTGTGGGATGTGGCTTTCGAGGAGACCCAGGGGCTGTGGGTGCTGCCAGACTGCCATGAAATCCCCCTGGTGGTCTGCAGGCCTGTGGGTGGCCAGTGGCATTCTGTTCCTGAATGCACTGTGTTAAAAAAAAAAAAAAGTCTCCAGTGTTATTCGTGGGAACTGGACCATGCTGGAAGGCTCTAACATCACAGATGCCAACTTCAGCAGTCTCTATAAGGCCATCTTCGATAACATGATCTTCTGTCTGAAGAAGAAAGAGGAGAGACTGCAGTAGCAGCTAGAGAAGTCCCCCACCTGGGCCCCAAACCAAAAAGTTGAGGCCGAGTGAGGTGGCTTTGAGTTGCTGACCTTGGTGGTTGGTAGTGCCTCTCACAACCCTGAAACAGCAAAAGCAGTTTTTATTTGTTCCCTCCTCATCCTGACATCTCCCTTTAAGAAGGAAAAGATGACATTAATTAGGTCTGACCAGCTCAGCTCAGTGGATGGAATGGTCTCCTGGGCTCTAGAATATTCTGTATCACTGAGCATAGGGTCTTGCCTGGTGTCTGTGCCCCCTTCTGGTTGAAGAGAAGCTGTCCAGGGCATTAGCTCAACTAAGAGACTATGGGGCAGAGTGGAAGTGCTGGAAGCATTTTATCTTCATGTTGAAGGCAATCTGCTAACCTGTAGCAGTGGCAGTTTTTGATTTTTCTACCACACTTGTGATGATGTTCATGCTGGACATCTTCCTCTAAGATGTATAGGCAGACATTTTTGTAGTGGCATGGAGGATGTTTTCATGTTGTTCTTGCCATCTCAGGTGGTGTGCTGCTCTCCAAGTAGCCACTTGCCACACAGGGCTATTGAAACTCAAATAGAACTAACTCTTCAGCCATCCCCAGCTCCAGTCACACTTCATGTGCTCAGGAGCCGCATATGGTGAGTGGCTCCTGCGTGGGAAGTATAGAAACATGATTCCCGTGTCACAGGGAGCTCTCTCTGGCAGCACTGGTGCAGAAGGTGAACTTGTTTCAGCAAGTGTGAAGACATGTGCCCTGGCTAGAAACCCAGTTTTAGAGGGAAATGATCGAGAATATAGTATTTATTACTTTGATTTGACCTTTGCACACACTACAGAGCAGCAGCGGTGTCACTGAATTCCAATCACCTATCAATAAGGATGAACTTTTGCGACTTTCTGGAAATCTTTGGCAGCAATATATGGAACTAGACTCAAAACATATTGAGCAAAACATTTGGGCGCATGCACTGTTTGTGACAAATCACTGAGGTGATTTGGGAAGAAAGATTCTGTGATGGTTTGGCTTCTAGATACATCAGGTAATTTGTTCATTTGAGCTTCTACCCACTCTCCAGTGATTAAGTTTCAAACACAGGAATGACTATACATGTTGGTGATAACTTGGGTGTGGAGTTTTGCTGGGGCCTTAGAAACAAAAGCTGTATCAAAAGCTGGAGTGCTTCAAGTTTTTCATAAGTGCCTTGTTTTCCTAAAAAAAAAGTCATTCTTATTTTATTTTATTTTGATTTTTTCCGTAAGTTATTGCGGTACAGGTGGTATTTGGTTACATGAGTAAGTTATTTAGTGGTGATTTGTGAGATTTTGGTACACCCATCACTCGAGCAGTATATACTCTGACATGTCCAGCATGAACAGCATTACGAGTATGGTAGAAAAATCTACAGCTGCCACAGCTATCGGTAGTCTTTTATCCCTCGCCCCCCTCCCACCCTTCCCTCCAAGTCCCCAAAGTCCATTGCATCCTTCTTATGCCTTTGTGTCCTCATGGCTTAGCTCCCACATATCAGTGATAACATACAATGTTTGCTTTTCCATTCCTGAGTTACTTCACTTAGAATAATACTCTCCAATCTCATCCATATTGCTACAAATGCCTTTAATTCATTCTTTTCTATGAATGGCTGAGTAGTATTCCATTGTATGTACATACCACAGTTTCCTTATCTACTCATTGATTGATGGGCATTTGGGTTGGTTCCACGAACTTGCAATTGCAAATTGTGCTGCTATAAACATACATGTGCAAATATCTTTTTTATAAAATGACTTCTTTTCCTCTGGGTAGATACCCAGTAGTGGGATTGCTGGATCAAAAGGTAGTTCTACTTTTAGTTCTTTAAGAAATATCCACAGTGTTTTCCATGGAGGTTGTACTAGTTTACATTCCTACTAGCAGTGTAGAAGTGTTCCCTGATCACCACATCCATGCCAGCATCTACTGTTTTTTGATTTTTTTATTATGGCCATTATTTCACGAGTAAGGTGGTATCACATTGTGGTTTTGATTTGCATTTCCCTGATCATTAGTGATGTTGAGCATGTTTTCACATGTTTGTTAGCCATTTGTATATCTTCTTTTCAGAATTGTCTATTCATGTCCTTAGCCCACTTTTTGATGGGATTGTTTTTTCCTTACTGACTTGTTTGAATTTGATGTAGATTCTTGATATTAGATTCCTTTGTCAGATGTATAGATTGTGAGGATTTTCTATAAAAATTCTAGAAGATAACACTGGAAAAATCCTTCTAGACGTTGGCTTAGGCAAGAATTTCATGACCAAGGACCCCAAAGCAAATGCAATAAAAACAAAGATAAATAGTTGGGACTTAGTGAAACTAAAGAGCTTTTGCATCACAAAAGGAACAGTCAGTAGAGTAAATGGACAACCCACAGAGCGGGGGAAAAAAGGCATTCATGATGGTGCCTCAAAGACCTTCACAGCCTGTGAGAAGTAAATCTGTTTCCCAAGGCACCTTTCTGGTAGTTTGGCAGCTGAGCAGATATGGAAAGAAACATGACTTCCTTAAAATATTTCAATTCAATCAGGCTCCTAAAATGTAACCTGTGGATATAGTTTGAATATATGTCCCCATCAAATCTCATGTTGAATTGTAATCCCCAATGTTGGAGGTAGAGCCTGGAGGGAGGTGTTTGGGTCATGGGGTAGATCCCTCATGGCTTGGTGCTGTCCTTGCAATAATGAATGAGTTCTCATGAAGTCTGGCTGTTTACAAGTGTGTGGCACCTACCCCTCCCCACAAATCTCTCTCTTGCTCCTGCCCTGACCTTGTGACATGCCTGCTCCCACTTCGCCTTCTACCATGGAAAAGCTCTCTAAGGCCTTCCCAGAAGCAGATGCCAGCACCATGCTTCCTGTATAGCTTGCAGAACTGTGAGCCAATTAAACTGCTTTATAAATTACCCAGTCTCAGATATTTCTTTATAGCAATGCAAGAACCACCTAGTATACCTGTGTTCCTTAGGACACCAGCATAGAGATAAAAATAGGGTCATAGTAATGATGAACTCAAATCAGTACTTTTCTGACTGAACCTGCTTTGATGAAGCCCCAGATCCCCTCCCTAATGCCTTCTAAGTACTTTTTGGTGTATCTCACAGATTTCTCATGTGTGCTCTGAAGAACAGTTCTCTTCAGCTCCAGCTTCCCCTCACTGTGGTCATCCATATCTCTTGGTGCTGACAACAACTGCTGCTGTACCAAAGACTGTGTCAAGGGCACACTCTCCCATGACTACAGTGGTCATTAGCACCTTGCCCCATAGCCGAAGAAACAAATAGAAATATGTCATTGATACCATACTTTTAAGTACAAACATAGAAGATGGGTATTTAGGATTGAAAGGTTTTGTTGCCTGTACTTTCTAAATGTGTTAGGAATTTGCTGGTCTAGGGCAGAAGTGGAGAAGACAGTTCTGGGCAGGCACAGCCAGCAAAGCCAAGGTGAACATTTTCAGGCAGTCACAGTATTCACAGATGAGTTATAGAGATATAAAATCCTCCAAAGCCAATGGAATGACAACAGGAACAATTCTGAAGGCCAGGGAAGATCAAGAACTTAATGTTTAGGCCTGAGAAAGTGTGTGAATGTGAAGTGGATTCAAGTTTATTATTTTAAGAAATTCAGTCATGAAAAAGTGGTAACACAGAATTCGGTAGTTTGGAAAGAAGTACTAATATGCTGGGACTCAAGAATTTAGTTCTGACTTTGCCTAAGTTCTGTGCCTGAAATTTTACGTAGTGTCTGTTCCAAGACTCCCCAGTACCAGACTTGATAGCAATGCTTCTCCACAAACTACCCGTGGCTTTTCGATTTTCAATCCAGTATAAACAAATAGTTTTGTAAAGTACTTCAAAAATGAATTACGAGAGTAACAACCATTTAGATGGCCACTTTTTTTTTTTTTTTTTGGCAGAACCAGTGCCTCAGCCTCTTAAGAAGCTGGGATTACAGACGTGCGCCACCATGCCATGGCTAATTTTTGTAATTTTAGTAGAGACGGGGTTTCAACATGTTGCCCTGGCTGATCTGATCTCCTGGCCTCTAGTGATCTGCCTGTCAGCCTCCCAGAGTGCTGGGATTACAGGCATGAGCCACTGTGCTTGGCCTAGATGGCTACTATTTTTTAAAACCCAGAAAATAACAAGTGTTGATAAAGAGAAATTTGAACGCTCTGCTCTGTTGGTGGGATTGAAAAATGGGAAAACTGGTGTAGAAAACAGTATGAAGTTTTCTCAAAAAATTAAAAATAGAATGACTGTGTCATCCAGCAATCCCAATTCTGGATATATAGCCAAAAGAATTGAAAGCAGGATGTCTTAGTCTATTTGCATTGCTGTAACAAAATGCCTCAGACTGGGTAATCTATAAATAACAGAACTTTATTTCTCACAGTTCTGGAGGCTAAGTTCAAGATCTAGGTATCAGGATTTGATGTCTGGTACAAAGGGCCTAATCTCCACTTCTACCATGGCACCTTATTGGTGCATCCTCTGGAAGGACAAATGTGGTGTCCTCACATGGCAGAAGAAATGGTAGACAGTGAATCAACTCTCCAAGCTCTTTTACAAGGGCCCTAATCTCATTCATGAGGGTTCTACCCTTATGACTTAATCACCTCTTAAAGTCCCCACCTCTTAATACTATCACATTGGTGATTAAGTTTTAACATACAAATTGGGAGGAGGCTCATTCAGACCATAGCACAGGGTCTTCAAGAAATATTTACATGCCCCTGTTCATAGCAGCACTAGTCACTGGAGCCAAGAGGTGTAAGCAACCCACATTTGTATGGACAGGTGAATAGATAAACAAAATGCAGTGTATACATAACAATGTATTATTATGCAGCCTTAAAAAGGAAGAAACTCTTTTTGTATGATACATTATGGATAAACCTTAAGGATATTATGCTAAGTAAAATAAGCCAGTCACAAAAATACAAATACTGTATGATTCTACATATATGAAGTATCTAAAGTAGTTAAATTCATAGAAACAGAAAGTAGAATGGTGGCTATCAGGGACTTGAGAGGGGGGAAAATGAGAGTTATTGTTTAATGGGTATGAAGTTTCAGATATTCAAAATGAAAAAGTTCTGGAGATCTGCTTCACAGTAATGTGAATATACTTAACATTACTGAATTACACACTTAAAATTATTAGATGGTAAATTTCGTTATGTTTTTTTCTACAAAAATATTTAAATATAGCAGCTCTCTATTTAAAGATATGTTTAACCTGCCAGTACAAAATAAAAAATTGAAAGACAAAAAAGTGAATTATAAGATGATAGAAAGGAATTAACTCAAAATAATAAAGGACATTCATGAAAAACACAAAGCTAAAATAATATTCAATTGTGAAAATCTGAAAGCTTTCCCCCTAAGATCAGGAAGAAGACAAAAATGCCCACTTTCACCACTTCTATTCAACATAGTACTGAAAGTTTTACCCAGAGCAATTAGGCGACAAAAGGAAATAAAAGGCACACAAGTTGGAAAGGAGAATGGGAAACTATGTGCAGAGATAGGATCTTTTATATAGAAAATCCTAAGAAATTCTCAAAAAAAGTAGAACTAATAAAAAATTCAGCAGAGTTGCAGAATACAAGATCAATATGCAAAAATCAGTTGTATTTTTATACACTAACAATGCACAGTCTGAAATGGAAGTTTTAAAAAATTTCTATTTACAATGCTGTAAAGATAAATTAAATATATGGGAATAAATTTACACTTGATATGCAGCTTACACTTGTATACTGTGTAACCTTTTACTTATACAGTGAAAACTATAAAACATTGCTGAAAGAAATTAAAGATGACCTAAATAAATAGAAAGATATCCTGTTTGCACGGATTGGGAGACAATGTTAAGGCAGCAATACTGCCCAAAATGATCGACAGAATCAAAATGCCAATGGCCCTTTTTCTTGTAGAAATTGAAAAGTTGATCCTAAATTTTTAAAGGAATTGCAAGAGACTCTCCAAATAGCCAAAACAACCTTGACAAAGAACAAATTTTGGGTACTCACGCTTCCAGATTTCAGAACTTATTACAAAGTCATAATAATCAAAACAGTGTGGCATTCATGTAAGGATAGACACATAGACTAATAGAATAGAATGGAGAATCCAGAAGTAAATCCATACACCTATGGTCAGTTGCTTCTCAACAAGAGTGCCAAGATAATTCAATAGGGTAAAGAGTAGTCTTTTCAAAACATGGTGCTGGGATAGCTGGATGTACACATGCAAAACAATAAAGTTGGAACTCTGCCTTAAAAACCATACAACACAAAAATCAAAATTCATCAAAGACCTAAGTACTAAAGCTAAAACCATAAAACTCTTAGAAGAAAACATAAGGGTAAATCTTCATGATCTTGGATTGGCAATGGTTTCTTAGATAGGATAAAAAAGCACAGGCAACAAAAGAAAAAAATAGATAAACTGGACTTCATCAAAATTTTAAGACTTTTGTGCATCAAAAGATATTGTCAAAAACTAAAAAGACAATCCACAGAATAGGAGAAAATATTTACAAAGTGTGTATCTGAGAAGGGTCTAGTATCCAGAATATATAAAATAGTCTTACCACTCAACAATACAAAAGACAAACAACGAATTAGAAAATGGGTGAAGGACTTGACTAGACATCTCTCCAAAGAAAATACACAAATGGCAAACAATATATGGAAAGATGCACAATGTCATTAGTTATTATGGAAACAAAAATAAAAACTCCGGGGGGATACCACTTCACATTTACTAGGATTGACAGAAAAGAAGGAAAACACTGTTGGAAAAGATGTGGAGAAATAAGAACATTCATATATTGCTGGGGAGAGGTAAAATGTTGTAGCTGTTAAGGAAAACTAGTGTTTCCTCAAGAAGTTAAACATAGAATTACCATATGACCCAGGAATTCCACTCTTAAGTATAGACTCAAAAGAACTGGAAATAGGTGTCAAACAAAAAATTGTACCTGAGTGTTCATAGCAGCACTATTCATTCACTACAGCCAAAAGGTGGAAATAAGACAAATGCTTATCAACAGATGAATGGATAAATACAATGTGGTATATCCATACAACAGAATATTATTCTGCCATAAAAGGTAATGGAGTACTGATAGATGTTACCACATGGGTGATCCTTGAAAACATTATCCTAAGCGAAAGAAGGCAGGCACAAAATATAACATATTGATGATTCTATTTTTATTAAATATACAGAATGAACAAATACACAGAGATGGAAAGCAGATTAGTTGTTGCCAGGGACGGGTGGGAGAATGGGAAGTGACAGCTTAATGGATACAGGGTTTTTTTCAGGTTGATGAAAATATTGTGGAATTAGTGATGTTTGCACAACATTGTGAAGGTACTTCATGCCATCACATAGTATGCTTTAAAATGGTTAAAATGATAAATTTTATGTTATATGTATTTTGCCACAATAAAAAAGAAGATTCCAGGGCTCTCCACTCCTGTAAAGAACAAAGGTCTTTCTGTACAGTTTCTTTAAAAGATCCCTGAGGATGCCATGGCAACAGTGTAGAAGTGTGCAGTACCCATAGTTGTTCATGCTTGAATGTTTACGGAAGGACAGGATCCAGGCTTGTTTACTCTAGTTAATGTTAGGGTAGAGAAACTGCTGTGTGCCCTTTTTAATGGCGGAGCTGCTACCAGGCACCCCAGGATAAGAATTTTCCTCATTTTGAGAGTTGTCCCTCCAGGTCCTTAGAGGTGACCCCACTAGAAACATTGGAATTATTATGCAAATGAGAACCTTACCGACAGGTCATGAGCCATTTATATTCCCTGAGGTGGAAGGAACAATCAGTCCTTATCTAACTCTTAGAACTTTCCAAATTTGGGATGTATCAGTGGGGTTGTCAGAATTCTGAAACAATGCACAAGATTCCTGCCCTGCTCCTGGTATACATACCTTGTATAATGTCCTCCTTTTGGGTGTGGACAGAAACCTGTGAATGTATGAGATGTCATTCCAGTGATTAGGCCACTAATCAGTTGACTTTGAGTTAATTAAAAGGAGATTATCCTAGGTGGGCTTGACCTAACCAGAGTAGTCTTTAAAAGAAAATGAAGCTCAAAGAGACTTGTTCCTGATGACCTAGAAGGAAGAAGACAGTCCTGCTGTGAATGTCTATGGAGGTGATGTGCCAAGGAACTGTGGGTGACCTCTAGGAGCTGAAAGTGACCCCTGGCTGATAGACAGCAAGAAAACAGGGACCTCAGTCCTAAACCACAAGGAAATGAATTTTGTCAACAATCAGTGAGTTTTGTAGAGGACACTGAGCCTCATATGAAAATTGCAGCCTTGACCAAAAACTTGGCTTCAGCCTAGGTTAGACCCAGAGCACAGGACCTGGCTAACCTGTTCTCAGACTCCTGACCCTTGTCCTTCTTATCCTTGGTATACCCCTTTCCCTACCAAGGCCCTAGTTCAGAACTGATACTCCTAATCAAACACATTTATGGGGCTTTGCAATAATTCAGTCAATTTTCATAAATCTCTTCTAGGATCTATGGAAACCAGAAGAAGATTTTCACTCCTAGTAGTTGTTGCAAAATGGTCACGGGGTAAGGAAATAATTTCCCCTGCTGGAGTAGCACTTACTTCCCTACCCCACCCTTGGGATATTAGTGGTCCCACATAATTTACAGAAGCCTGGAGAAATTATTCTTGTTCAGAAATCATTGTTCTTCAGCTTCATCCAGGGGCTACAGAGATTTCAGCAGCCACTTCCATGTTATTCTAATAACTTCATACAGACATCAAAGGACACAAACAACTCTAAGCTGTTCATGTCCCAAATCACACTCTGCCTTGTATGTGGAAATCTAGCAGGAACACCCAAGAGCACCTTGGACCTATCTCAAATTCTTAAAACTTCACCAGAGAGATGAAGGCTTTTTCTTCTGCTGATCAGCAGCAATAGGTAGCTAGTGAAAACCTACTCTAGCTAATCTCACCACCCTAAGAACCACAGCCTTCTTTCCAGCAAAGTAATGCATCTTGTATTCGTAAATTCTGTATTGTTTGGGCCATTAGATGTACATATATTGAAGGCCCGTAAACATTCAAATTTTGTCAGACTTCTTTTTTTACTTTCACAATTGAAGAAATGCATGAACTTGAGCTTTGGAAATGCCTCATAGCAGTTCCTTAACATAAATCACCGGTTTCCACCAAATCATGCCTATAAAAGTTTCAAGTTATTTTATAATGTAGGGTGCTCCTCTCCTGATACACACTCACATCCCATTTATGCTGGGAAAAATATCTGGTAGTAGCCAGAGGTTCCTCCCAGCCTCTCCTGCTCAGTGGATGCTGAGAGTCCTGAGGCAAGGTTATCATCACTTAGATGTTGAGATTTCACAGAATGACACCTAGGGGGACATAAGAAGTTCTGGGATTGTTTCCTTCCTTCCTTACCCCCATCTGCTGATAGATGCACTTCAGATCACTTCAGATGTGCATGGAGCCCAATTAAATATTTAGTACCAGTTTGCTGCTGGCCACAGGGTGCCAGGAATTTATAGAGGCATCCTCCTGCAGTCCTGTAGGCCACACCATACCTACCATGACCCTCTGCTTCTTTTCTCACCCAAGTCAGTGTGACCCAACACAACATTCCTGGCCTCAGCTGGGGGTCAGGAGTTAAGAAAATAAGGCTTTCTATTTTAAAGTATTCTATTTTCTATTACGTTTTAAAATGGTCTTTAGAAGGAACAAGTTTGAAATGTCTATTGTTGCTGGTAGCTGCTCTGCCTCACAGTTTTGGCAGAAGCAGAAGCTGGTGATTACATGTCCAAAGAGTACTCTAACCAGGAAGCAGGAAAAATGGACAGCAGTCTCTACATTGCTCATCCTAGTCCTTGCCAGATACTGGAATCCCAACCTTGAACTCCAACCAGTCTTGAGACTTCCTGATGCCAAGTGCCTATCCTCCTAGACCTTTTTCCTTTAGGATGTCAGGCTCATCAAAAATAGTTTCTAGCAAGGACAGGAGTGAGGAATGTGTTGAGGGTAGGGAAATAGGGAGTGGAGACAAGGTTTGACCACAGTTCTAGTGGAACTTGGTGTTAGGTAGGTTTTACAGTCTGAATATTTGTGTCCCTCCAAATTCATATGTTGAAATCCTAACCCCCAGCGTGATGGTATGAAGAGGTGGGCCCCTTGGGAGGTGATTGGGTTGGGTCATGAGAGTGGAGCCCCCATGAATGGTATTAGAGTCTGTATAAGAAGAGACATGAAAAAGCTTTCTTTTTTTTCTCTCTCTCAACCATGTGGAGAGAGAATACAGCAAGAAGGTGAAGGTAGCCATCTATGAACCAGGAGGAGGGCTCTCACCAGAGGACGACCATGCTGGTACTCTAATCTGGGACTTCCAGCCTCCAAAGCTGTGAGAAATGACTGTTTGTTGTTTAAACAAACAGTCTATAGTAATTTGTTATAGCAGCCTCAGCTGACTAAGACAATAAGGAAGTAAGTCATGGATTTACCTGCAGGAACATGAGAGAGGGGCCCTGTTGTGGGCACCAGGAATAAACCTGGGGCTTTGTCCTAGAAACAAATCATGATCCCAACCTCTGGAACTAGAAGACGATCTGCCACAGGGTGCAATCAGCAAGAATAGGGCAGAAATCCATGCAGTGAAAGCCAGACAACTTGGCTATTAGCCTTGGCTCTCCCGCTCAAAAGTTGTATGACTTTATGCACAACATTATGAATCTCACTTAGTTCTCTTGTAAAATAAAGAAATTCACTTATGTCAGTGGGTTTCAGCCTCTGGAGCCCCAACCTACTACAGGGCCATGCCTCTCAAACTTTAATATATACATAAATCACTGGGAGATCTTGTCAAAATCCAGGTCCCGGTTCAGCAGGTCTGTGGTGGGGACCTCAGAATCTGCATTTCTCACATGCTCCTAGATAACTATGTTCTGCTGGTCTCTGGACAACACTTTCAGTAGCAGGCAAGCATAGAGGACCACAGAAGTGTCTCAGTTACCTATCTGCTGGTAGGGATTGAAGATTAGAAGTCATCACCCCCTCCCCGGTTTTAGTAGGAGTAGCTTGTCTTTGGTTTGTTTTACATTTTAGGGCTTCACCTAAGATTCTATTTGAAAAATAAAAAGAGCTTAAAAGCAATGGATTATAGCCCTTTCTCAGGGGGAGGGGGGGTAATATTTTAAATTTTATTATGGAAAATTTCAAATATACACCAAATTCAAAAGTCTAAGAAATTCCCATATAGGCACTACCCAACGTCAATAAGTACATGTACATTTCCCTTTATATCCATCTGATAAGAACTTAAATAACAGAAAGAGAAGCAAACAGATTATCTTTGGGCTGGGATTCAAAATTCTTCCCAGTACAAAGACAGCCTGGCTCCGGAGCCTCACTGGCAGGGCTGCACTTCCAAGTGGGGAGTAAATGGGCCTGGTTTAGGGAGTTATCAGGAAGCAGGGACAGGAAACAGCACAAAGCATTCCAAGGCCTTCTCTCTGGCAGGGGAAAAGGCAAAGTCACAGGAAGGAATGGAGCCGGGGCAGGAATGTGGCCAAGCTCTTCTCCTTAAGTTTTCCTCCTGGAGGAACTCGTGAGGAGAGACAGCAGCAAGACGCTTGCTTCAATGGCTGCAGGAAGCCAAAGGTTCAGGCACACACAGACAGAGCTGGGGACTAGCAGAGGAAGGCTGTGAGCTTCAGGAAGGCTCACTGTTGATTTCAGCTGGAGTACAACCATCAAAGTCAGAGAATGGCTATCTTTTCCAAAACCAGAAACAATGCTGATGGGTAGAATGCCCCCTATTTTCTGCCTTCTTTTTTCTCTTCTTTTTCTTAAGCCTTCTGTGTCCACTACCCCTCCTCTGCAACTGAGGGCTGGCAGGTAACAAATAGATGAACAAGGTGCAGACGAGGCTGGATAAATATCAGTTGTTTTCACGCGCAGGAGCGCTCACAGTGGTGCTTCTGTTTTGCATATGACTACAGCCGATTCCATGTATGCAGCCCTCCCTGCGTACCAGACACTTGTATAAGCACGGCTGTACTTGGTTTCCATGGCAGCCTGCAGGGTGGATGCCTATTTGATGTCCCCAAGACACAGCTACAAGTAAAGCTAAAAGCTAATAAAGACAAAAAAAGACTAGTACTTCCATGTGGCAAGCACTGCTCTGGGCTGAATAGTGTGACCCCAAAGTCAATGTCCACCTGCAACCTCTGAATATGACCTTACTTGAAAACAGGGTCTTTAAAAATGTAATTAGTTACATTTACATGTAGTCAAACTGGATTAAGGCGGGCCCTGAATCTAATGAGACTGCTGTTCTCATAAGAACAAAGACACGGAGACACACAGGAGAGAAAGCCATGTGATGATGGAAGCAGCAATTAGAGTGATGCCTATAAGCCAAGGATCATTAACGATTGCTGGCAGCCACCAGAAGCCAGGAAGAGAGAGTGTGAGTGACCTGCCCAATGTCACCCAGCTCATAACCTGAAAAGCCAGGATTTAAGCCCAGCTGGTTTCTCCCTCCAAAGCCTGCTTGAACCACAGGGTGCCTAATTTAAAGCATGGAACTGACTGTCTCTCAGTGTTTACTGGTGTCCTGAGAAGGCCCTTGTGACTTTTCTGGGTATCTGGGTCTCCAGTCCTGTTTGCACATCTCTGCTGTAGTGTTTGTAGGAATCAAAAGCACGTAACAACCTCATGGGTGCTTATTTGCTTAAGATCAGGCACCTCGTATAACTTTTGAAAACCCATTTATCTCATTCTTATGGTTTGTTCAACTACAGAAGGCTAATTTTGTCAAAGCTGTTTGGTGAAATGCTCTTTTTCCCAGCTCATCTGGCTTGCACTAACAAGAATAGCGTCATCTCTTGGTCACTCCCTTGAACTACATCCAAACGCCCTTGGGAGGGTATTGCTAAAGCTTTCAGCAAGAGACACAGCCACCACTGCACCTCAGGCTTTGATAAGCGAAAGAGAAGAAAGGCCATGAGGTCATGGGACACAGGAAGGGAGTAAGGGAAGCAGGTGTCAGTGTGAGACTGCAGAGCCTCAGCTTTAACCATTTTGCTGTGATTCCCAGGATAATATGATCTGACAATTTACTACATTTGACAATGGACCTGCAGTGATTCCCAGGTGGCATGAATGTGGCTAGTTGCTGTCACCTGAAAATGTCATAGAAAGTGAGAAACTAGGAAGTGGAAGAGAGATGAGCCTGCCAGTTTCAAATGTTGACAGGCACTGTGAACGTTGTTTCCCCTTTATGTACTGCTGTGCCCATGGGGCAGAGAGGGAGGCAGGTGCAGAGGGACACAGTGACATGCCCATGTTCCCAGAGCTGGTGAACCAGGAGCTGAACCCCCATGCCAGCCTTTGAGCTCCCAGGCTGGCCTTTGCCTTCTGCACTCCCATAAGCAAAAGCCTATGGAAGAAGGAAGTGGGAAAAAGAGTATGAGAGACACAACAGAGGGTCTGGGGTGAGGCTTTGCATCACGTCTGAGCAAAAACTGCTTTAACCAGCACTCAGATTTGCCATGGTGTTCACATGGAAAGCCCTTTAGAAAAGACATTCCAGGACAATTGCATTGAGTGCACTTCTAGAGTATAAGTGGAATCACTTTCCAGCCATGGTGTCTGGTATGTACATTGGGGTTCTTGCTGCATGTGCCCTGACATTTATTTTTAACGTTCATAATTTGAAAAAAGAAATCTTTGGGTGCCCATCTCTGAGAACTGGGAAGGCCATCTTGCAGCTCCGCAGGACTGGGCGGTCTATTTTTTTTCTGAGTTAACTTTTGCCCTGGAGGTAATGATGACACCCATACCCCATACTATTTCTTTGGTAGGGGGAGTTGCAATCCTGTTGGCAGAGCCTGCATGCACACCTTGGCTCCTACTCAGCACTCACCTGTTCCTGTAAGCTCCTCCTCTAACTGCCCACAGGGAATCTGTGCCTGGGGCCCACCACAGTGTCAGATGTAAAAAGGGATCAGGGAACAGGCCAGGAGTCCCTTGTCAGGGTGTCCTGAAAGCCTTCCCTGGAGCACAGAGCGTGGCATGAATTGGTGTATATTTGTGTGGGTAGGGAAAGAAGAAAGATTTGGTTAATGAGAGGACCCCTGATATCTGTGGGAAGGGGTGTTGTCAGTGGAAAAACAGCTGCAGTTGTTACAGATGGACTCTGGTGGCCAGGGAGAGGGAGTGTGCTGTTATGACAGCCACAGAGGGAACCTGCTGAGAAAGGGCCAGTGGCAGGGCTTGGGTCAATCCAGCCTCAGGGGACCTGGAGGACTGCTCTGCAGAACTGGGAGAGGGCTCGAGGTTCAGCCTGATCTCTAGGTGGCTGAGTGGAGCAGATGGCAATAGTGACTTGTGTGTGCCACCAGCAGCATGGCAATGGAAGGAAAGCTCATGGGGTACAGCCTGCATCAAGACTGTCTATCTCTGCAAGTCTGGTCACCCTGCTTGTAAGACTCAATGTCTGTTCTCCATGAGGTCATATTTAGAATGTTGTGGCAAGTGACCAAGCCCCCTTGGCTGCTGTCTGGGATCCTGTTTGCCCCTCTGATCCTCTTCCTGGGAGGAACTGAGAATGTGAGATGATGTAGGGTTAGGTCCGGGGGCAGGCAGTCATGTGTTTGTAGCATCCAATGTACCCACAAGGCCAGGACATCTGTGTCCAAGGAGAAGACCTCAGGGTCAGAGCCAAGAGCCCAGCCCAAACGCAATGCAGGTGAGCCTGCTGGGGTGGGAGGGGAATGCTCTGATCATTTTCTAAAGCATGAGGCCAGGTGAGTCTGGAGTCTTGGGCCATCAGGGTCTTTCTGGCACTACCTTCTACTGAGGGCAGACCCAGTGTTAAGGTCCAAGGCAAAGTCCAGTGCTCACTTTACTCTCCTTCCTCCAAGCAGAGAGTATCTCTCTCCATGCTGTGCTGTCTGAGGCTTGGGGAGGAGTGATGTGAGTAAAATGAAACTGTGCTTCCTACCGTCTTTTAATGAGGGTTTCTTGTTTTTGAGCTAAATTCAGGTGCCATAGTCTCTCACCTAGTTTCCTTAGCTATTGTGAAGGCATTTTTGTGCATGGATAGTTGTTCAAATGGATGTTTCTGTGGGGAGATGAGTGCTGCAGAGCCCTATTCCACCATCTTCCTGAAGTCAACATTGGTTTTTATAAACAGCTTTGTTAATTATGTACAATTTTGTTATTTATGTACAATAGACTACATGTATTTGAAGTCAGTTTTGACATCCATATACACAATGAGTCAAGATAACGGATATTCCTATTACCACCAAAAGTTTCCTCTTGCTCCTTTGTAATTCATCCCTTTTTCCATTTCCATCCCCAGGCAATGGTTACATTCTGTCATCACAGAATAGTTTGAGATTTTTTAGAATTTTATATAATGGAATCATACAGTATGTACTTCTTTTTCACCAGTGTTCTTCCACTCCCCCTAAAGATTTTGAGGTTCACTTGATTTGTTGTATTTATCAATAATTCTTTCTATATATATTACTGAAGAGTATTCCATTGTATGGGTATACGATAATTTGTCAATCCATTCACCTGTTCATAGACATTTTTGTGGTTTTCAATTTTTGACGATTACAAAGAAAGCTGCCTTGAACATTCATTCATGTACAAGCCTTTCTGTAGATTTTTTTCCTTTTCTTTTTCAGCAAATATCTAAGAGTGGAATGACTGGGTAGCATGGGAAGTGTATGTTTAGCTTTTTGAGTAACTGAAATACTGGTTTCCATGGTGATTGTATAATTTTTGTATTCCCCGCAGCAAGGTATGAGAGTTTCAATTGCTCTACATCTTACCCAATACTTGGTATAGTGGGTTTTTAAATTTTTAGACAATTTTATCCATATATAGTGAGTGGTATCTCCTCACGGTTCGAACTTTTATTTCCCTAATGACTAATGGTGGTTGAGCATGTTTTTATATTCTCATTTGTAATTCATGTATTTTCTTCAGTGAAGTGCCTGCTCAAATCTGTTGCACATTTTTATTGGATTGTCTTCTTATTGCATTGTAACATATATATATGTATATTTATGTGTGTATGTATATATGTACCTTTAAAGAGCATACTCTGTTCTAACCATGTCTCCAAAGCTCAGAGCAGTGGAGCTTCACACTTTTATTCCGGGGGACTGGGATGCAGGTGGGATTTCCATGTCTCTGAAAATCTGATGAAGGAGTGGACCCTCTCCTCAGAAGATGCCCACACCCACATGTCTGATGCAATCCACAGATCCCCAGAAGTGCAGTCATGATGCCCTAGTTAAGGATCCCATCACCTCCTTCTGTGAGGAGCTAATGCCTCCACCATGTCTTTGAATGGCCACGGTCACACACCTGACCTCATCCTGATCTGTTAACCACCCCCTCTCTCTGGGGTCTTTACCTCTCCCTGGAGAGTGTTTCTTGAATGAAGGGAGGAAGAAGGGAGTAGAATGATGGGTGTCTGCACTAAGCAGTTAACTCCACTCAGGCTGCTGAATATGACACTGTGCTTGTGGGCTGTAGTGACACAGTCAGGCTACTCGCACCAAATCCCATTTCTCCCTCACTTGGAACCCTCGGGCAAGTTGTTCAACTTCCTTTGGCATCAGGTTCCTCATCTACACAAAGGCAATGATAATTATCCCTGCCTTGCAAAGCTTTAAGAATTAAATCAGTTGTCACACCTAATGGACTTAGAACAGTGCCCAGCAGAGAGTACACACTCTATAAGTCTTAGCTATTACGAATGCCACAAGGAAGGACCCTGTCTTCATCCTTCTTCCCTTGTCTCATGTATTTCAGGCAGATGCTTGTTGAAAGGACAGACCCCACTCTATGCTCTCTTCATGACCTATAGCTTCCCTAATCCATTCCCACGCGCCCCTCCCCACAATAATCCCTGAAGTCCAAGGAACACTTCCAGCCCACTTCTCGGGGCACTCTTGTCCCCCTCCTTGTAAGCCTCCCCTTATGCCCCAGCACCGCTCCGACCTGGTACTTGAGTCCCTCCTTACCCATCTCCTCCATCAGCTGATCATCTTTTGAAGCTGTCTTGCCTGTTTTCTCTGCAGAAGAGGAAGGACAATCAAGTTTCATCCATGGCAACCATGGATTACAGCTGGACCCTGCTAACTGTTCTTCCTGCTTCCTGCTTTGGCCCCTTCCAGCGTGCTCATAAGCAAGCAGCTGGAGGTATCCCTGGAAGGCTCCAAACCCTTCAGAGACTTCACACATCATGGACAGTAAAAGACAAAGAACTTTCACTGCCCTACAAGACCCCACAAGTCTCTTACCTGAATGTCTATTACCTCTCTGATTACATTTCCTGTTCTAGCTTTCACTTCCTCTGCTCCAATCACTAAGTTTTCCCTTAAACACATCAGGCATACTCTTGCCACACAATCTTTACACAGGCCGCTCCCTTTGCCTGGATAACTCCTCCTGAAATAGCTGCCTCACTAACTCCAACATCTTCCTCAATATTTGCTCAACTATTGCTCTCCAATGAAGCCTACTCTGACCATCCTATTCTAAAATGCGAGCCAATCCCCCTCCCCAGCACTGTGGATCCCCCTCGTCTTGCTAAATTTTTCTGTAGCATTTATTGCCTCCTAACGTATCATGTATTTTATTACTTTTTAGTTTTGTTTTCTCCCTTACTCTCCTTTTGTGAGAAAATTACCTCCACAGGGCCAAGATACTTGCATCTTTTATTCAGCGATTAATTCAAGTGCCAAGAACAGTATCTGGCTCATAGTCAGTGCTGAACAAATATTCATTAAATGAATGAATAAATGTAATATGTATAGCAGAATGATTGGCATCACTAGGTAAGCAATGAATAACTGGTAGCAATGATTTTCAAAAAACTCTATGATAAATTATAATATGAACCATCATTGTGAACATTTTAGGGATGGCAAGTCCTTCTCTTTTATATCATAATCTAATAATTTATAATATAATGTTTTATATCATAACATAAAAGAGAAGAACTTGTCATCCCTAAAATGTTACATACCCACATGAACACATGAACACACACACACACATACGTACGTATACACACGATCCCTGCTGAGGAGTAACTATTGACCACCTACTATGAGATCAGTCTTTATGCTAAGCACCATGAATACAAGGGCAAGAGCTGGATTTTTTGGTTGCACACCCTGTGTTTCAGGCACGCGTCCTCCTCGGGAACACCATAGAAGAGCCCCAGTACCCTCTGAGTACACACAGAACCCAAGCTCCCAAGCCTTTTTCCCCAGGCCATCCTAATGGCGCCCTCAGCCTTGATGGGAGAAGCCACGATGTTCCTGCTCACCACCTCTTAGTGGCCACAGGAACCTGCCCTCCCACCTACTGCATGCCCATCTGTTGGATAGTGGTTGAGGCGGGCCCTGAGGAGCACATGCTGAGAGAGAAGAGCCCTGGCTCTCATGAGGGCTGCTCACTAATAATTGGATCCCCTCCCATAGAGGCTGAGGAGGTGAGTCCCTGAGGAGACGCTGTGACCTAAGGGTTCTTGACCAAAAAGACCTCGTGCTTCATCTATCACAAGTGGTACCCAGGCCGGTGGTAACAACAGGACCATGCTCAGGCTTCTGAGACAGGCTTTAGCCTTCTTCTAGAGTAGGGAAGACCCTGCAGAGCAGCAGGGCCCACAGCAGCAGGGGCTCCCAAAAGGTATTCCTCTATGTGTCCTCTTGTCCTCCATCCCAGAAACCTCCCAATAGGGGCTCTCCTCACCCCTAGAATGGAGCTGTGGAGACTTAAGCAGGCACTGCCCATGGAGGTGGCTCCATCTTGTGTCTGTGTGCATTGGGCAGGGGGATGTGTCCCGAGTCCCCAACAAGCCCCTGAGAGCTAGGCTTGCATCAACCCAAGCCCCAAACTCTCTTGTCGGTCCAAAGCGGGAAGTGGATGTGTCCCGAGTCCCCAACAAGCGCCTGAGAGCTAGGCTTGCATCAACCCAAGCCCCAAACTCTCTTGTCAGTCCAAAGCGGGAAGTTATTGACAGAGAGGGCTATGGGGGCTGTACCTCCCTCTCCACCCTCCCACTCACCTGCATCTCCCTAACCCTGAGTTTTCCCATGTGCTTCCTGCAGCAGATTTCTTCTGATATTTACAGTAGGCATGAAACCCCCTAATTTGAGGGTGAATTTGGCCATGTATCCAAAAAGGGCATGTATTTGAAGCCAAATGGATTAGTCATATATCTGTTGCCCATAGGAAGTCATGAGTCACATTTAACTTATTCTCCTTTGTATCCTAAAATCCCAGCACTGAGTGGACACTCAGGGGAGAAGTGTGAAGGCATTTGCATTTGTCAGGTGTGAATCCATAACATGTGAGAAGGTTTGCTGGAGTGGATTGCATCCCTGCTCTGAATTATATTAATTCTACTTTTTGTTGAATGCTTGCATGTGCCAGGCCCCAAGTTAACGGCTTTACCGTCATTCATTTCATTTAATTCTCACAAAAATTCCAGTGAGGGAAGTCCTATTGTTGTGATGTCCATTTTATAGCGGAGTCAGGGAGACACAGATAGGAAAGATGGACATTCAGGTCCAGCAGTCATTTGTTATCCTCTAAGCTCCTCACCTCCTTCCACAAGAGTAGAATCACGATGTCTTCAAGAGGGTGGCATATATCACCATCCTCTTTGGTCAGTAGTATTCTGTCAGCAGGGACCTGCCTTCCTGGTGCTGAAATCTCCCTGTAGCGTCTCTGCTAGCTGAGTTTGAATCCCTGTTGAGGTGGCTAAGTCTTAGCAAAGTTTGTTCAGAGAACACTGTTTCTTAGCTTTTGAGTGAAATTTCTCACTGCAGCATTCATTCACTATTAGCTCTATTTGTGCCAACAGGGACACATGGAAGAGTCTTCCACAAGTCTTCGTGTGTCTGAGTGGTGGTTGCTTCCATTGCCCTCCCTCTTTCTTTCGTGATATGATGTAACAAACAAATTTGACCCACTAAAAAAATCATTGGATTTTCTTGGTTTCTGTTTTTGTAATCTTGTATAATCACATTTCCCAGTCATTCTGTCAATTTACCCAAGTTGTGGGATAGACAGTTATGGCATTATGGTTCAGAGCTCAGATTCTGCAGGCAGACTGCCTGGGGTTAGATCCCCAAATATCACCTATTAGCTATGCTTGCTCAGAAAAACAAAAACAAAAACAAAACACAGTTGTTGGTGATTCAGATGCACTTTGGGGCTAGGCTTAAATTCCTGATATCTTTTAGTGCTCTGGTGAGATGTTTAAGAATCTGCAGACGCTACTGCTCATTGTGTTGATGATAATGATGAAGTTACATAATAACAGTGGTCATTTAAGGACTCTTCATATGCAGATACGATGATAGCAACAACATTTACATTCTAACCTATGCAAGGCACTCACAGTTCTAAGCAGTTGATCTGTATGTGTCCATTAACTTTCACTGCAGAAATCATGCATAAATTGTTAACTGTCTTTGTTTGACAGAGGAAAACAAAGTCAGAGAGGTTAAGAGATGTATGCAGGTTTACACAGATGGTACACGTAGGAATTGAAACCCAAGCAATCTGGCTCCAGACTCAGCGTTCTTAACCATGGCCCCCCGGTGCCTGGGATGAGGCCACTGTACCATACAGAGAAGTGGTGGTGCCAGGCAGGATGTGAACCTAGGCACTCTGCCTCCCGAATCCTGCGTGGGTAATCATTACGCTTTTTGTAATCTGTATCTCAAATCCAGGTCATTCTGTTTCTAGAAGTAGATGATTGTCTACCATATCTTCCTCCGGTAGGACTTATTTGTAATGGGTGTTTGCTTTCGAGATTAATGTAAACTGTCGTTTGCTAATCCCATAGGTGACACCACATTGAAAACTGTGCGGGGAGTTGTGACAAGTTTCTCTAGTGATTACGGCTTGATTAATCAATTGATCTACTTCAGTAGTGATGTTGTCACTGACAATGTGGCTCTGAAAGTTGGACAAAAATTACTGCAGTTGCGGAAGAAGATAAAACATTTCATGGTTTGAAAGCTATCAAAGTAAGTTTTGCATGAGTTTGGGGATAATCTCATCCTTGTGGGCTTTCAATTTTGCTTTTCTTGTGTTAATCCAGCCTTTCTAATGTGATCTGTAGAGTAGATGTAGAGTGAAAATTGAAGTCCCACTCTCCTGACTGTGCAGGTTCTCTTGTTCTAATATCAATAGTGATTTATGTTGCTAAGAGTAAAAATTGTTGAGGTCAGGAGTTCGAGGCCAGCTTGGCCAACATGGCAAAACCCCATGTCTACTAAAAATACAAAAATTAGCCAGGCATGGTGGTGGGCACCTGTAATCCCAGATGCTTGGGAGGCTGAGGCAGGAGAATTGCTTGAACCCAGGAGGCGGAGGTTGCAGTGAGCCAAGATGGCACCACGGCACTCCAGCCTGGGCGACAAGAGTGAAACTATGTCTCAAAAACAAAACAAAACAAAACAAAACAAAAAGAGTAAAAATTGGCCGGGCGCGGTGGCTCAAGCCTGTAATCCCAGCACTTTGGGAGGCCGAGACAGGCGGATCACGAGGTCAGGAGATCGAGACCATCCTGGCTAACACAGTGAAACCCCGTCTCTACTAAAAAATACAAAAAACTAGCCAGGCGAGGTGGCGGGCACCTGTAGTCCCAGCTACTCGGGAGGCTGAGGCAGGAGAATGGCGTGAACCCGGGAGGCGGAGCTTGCAGTGAGCTGAGATCCGGCCACTGCACTCCAGCCTGGGTGACAGAGCAAGACTCCGTCTAAAAAAAAAAAAAAAAAAAGAGTAAAAATTATACATTTGTTCTTCTACTGTTTAAATAATATGGTTAACATTGATAATTACTGGACTCTATATAATTCTGTAACTTCCTTTTTCAGGTTAAAAAAACCCCACCGTTTTCCAGTATTATGCATTCATAGAAGTAGAATTGCTATCTCAAGTGATGTGCATTTTAAACTTTAAAAAAAAAAAAGCTTTATTGAGGTGTAATTTACATACCATAAATTTTCTCATTTTAAGGGTATAATTCATTGACTTTTTGGTAGATTTACGGAGTCATGTAACCATCATCACAGTCCAGATATCTACCATTTCCATGGATATTATCAAATTATCCTTTAGCTGTATTGTACTATTTGATACTCTTAGCAACAGACCGCAAGACTGCCTGTTTGCCAGTATTAGCAAGGATAGGAATATGATCAATCTGAAATCTTTGCCAATGTTAGAAATGAAAAGCAGTCTCATAATTTTATTTGGAATTTCTTTAAGTCTTAATGAGATCACTGCAACTTTTATTTTCTCAGAACTATTTATACGTTAGTGGCATTACAGCTACTTTTATGTTAGGAAAATTAAGACTTTATTAGGAAAATTAGTATATAAATATTTTGCAGTTATTTCCACAGGACAGTCTTTTAGCTTTGTTTCATGCTGTTCAATTTTTTGTATTAAATATGCCAATCTTGTCCATGTGGTTTTTGGGTTCAGTAAGAACTCATTCTAATTCATAATTCACATGAGTATTCACTTAGCTTTTCCTATGGACATTATTACTTATTTATATCTAAACTTCCAGTCTGCCTATAATTGATTGAGGTGCACAAACTGAGAGAGGGATCTATATCTAGTTTCAATAATGGCTACCTACTTGTTCCTTACTATTAATTGTATAATCCACTCTGCCCCTATTGTATCGAAATGCCTTCTATCATACAATACAAGCATTTCAATCTGTCTGCACTGCTGTGTTGAATACTATTTGAAGGGGAAAATAAACAGAATTGGGAGAGTAGGAATTTGACACGGAATGTGGGGTAAGGTTTAGTCAGTGTGTGGTTGTACACTAGTTTGGAGTCAGGGTAGAGAGAGGTCAGAGGGCGCTATAGATCACTACTTGAATACTGACAGAAGTGATGTTGGATAGACAGATGGGAGCCTGGTGCTTCATTCCTCAATGAAAGTGAATGAGGGGGAAGTAACCATGAGAGTGGTACAGGTATTGACAGTTGGAAGATGCCAATTGAGAAATGAATACCAATGAAGTAGGTATTTTAAAAAAACATGAAAGCTGATTTACAGCTCGATGGCTTATTCCCATAAAAAATCTTTGAACAAGAAATTTCACTCCTAGAAGTTTATCCTACAGAAATAAAATCAGGCAAATAGGCAATGTATTTGGATAAAAGCTAAATGCCCAACAATGTGGAATTAGGTCAATAAATTATGGCACATCCAATACTTTAAATGATGTATTTCCCTTTCAGTAGTCTTTTGCTCTATAAAAATGTTTGTGATCACCATGTGTTATTTGAATACTATATACAATGTTAAATTTTGCTTTTGGAACAAGGCATATATACTTTTGCACAGAAAAAAAACACCTGGAGCAGGGTAAATATGAAAATGTGGGCCGGGCGCGGTGGCTCAAGCCTGTAATCCCAGCACTTTGGGAGGCCGAGATGGGCGGATCACGAGGTCAGGAGATCGAGACCATCCTGGCTAACACGGTGAAACCCCGTCTCTACTAAAAAAATACAAAAAAACTAGCCGGGCAAGGTGGCGGGCGCCTGTAGTCCCAGCTACTCGGGAGGCTGAGGCAGGAGAATGGCGTGAACCCGGGAGGCGGAGCTTGCAGTGAGCTGAGATCCGGCCACTGCACCCCAGCCTGGGCGGCAGAGCGAGACTCCGCCTCAAAAAAAAAAAAAAAGAAAGAAAGAAAATGTGGTCAATGGTTGTCTTCAGATTATGCATTGTGCTTATTTTTTTTCTACTTTTTCTATAACAAGCATGTATTATTTTTGTAATTATAAATGATCAAATAAGGACTATTGCACTTCCAATAAGCAAAAATGTTTGTATGCCTCCCTATCATAGATAAATTAAAGTCCTAATTTGACTTGATATTTTTAGACCCTTTTCCCAGTTGAGGTTATTTTTACAACTTTATTTCATGCTTGTTCCCCAGGCCTGGAGATTGAATGTCATGGCTTTGCTTCTTCTTCCCCTCACTTGTGTTGTTTTTCCTTTCTCTCTGCTCTTGCCTAAACCCCACATTTGCCAGGTTAAATCTTTGTCTTCTTTCACAACCCAGCTCAAATCTGACTTCCTCCAAGAAATGCCCTTCTTTTCTCTAAGTCTGAAATTTTCTCCCTTCAGGGAATCCAATTTTTTAACTAAGCTTAGCTTAGTAAACCAAAACATTATTTTACATATGACTTTTCTGGTAAATTCAATTAAGATACTGGCTGGTTCACTTGGACCATGAGCCCACTTTAGTGAAGTGCCTTATCAATTAAAAAGCATGCTAAAGCTGGCAAGTTACTGTAGGTAGGGAGTTCCTGGAAATGACACAACAATTCACCTTAAATTCCAGCATGGCACCTCCTCACTCTCTCTTCCTTTCCCTCACCATGTGACACACTGGCTCCCCTTCACCTTCTTCCATGATTGTAAGCTTTCTGAGGCCTTCACCAAAAGCAGATGTCAGCACCATGCTTCCTTATAGCTGCAGAACTATGAGCCAAATAAAACCTCTTTTCTTTATAAATTACCTAGCTTCAATTATTTCTTCATAAATTAGAAATTATTAATTTATTATTCATAAATTATTTCTTCATAAATTATTTATTTACCCAGCTTCAATTATTTCTGTATAAATTACCCAGCTTCAATTATTTCTTTATAACAATGTGAGAATGGACTGACACAGGATTACATGCAATGAAGAAAAGGAAATAAGACAATGATCTTGAGCAGGGGTGGAAAGCTAAGGCCGTTGTGTCAAATCTGTCCTGATGGCTGAAATGATTCTTAAAAATTGAAGTTCTATTAAAGTACCTGGAATTTAATTAGGACCTAGTATATTGTACTTACTATTGTCATCATGATTATGGATGTTATTAATTGACGTGCTTTGAAGTCTTCATCATAATTGTGGTTTCATCTATTACTACTTATATAGTGGTAATATACTACTTGGTCTGTTATTTCACTGCTGTTGTTATGAGATGCATAAAAGTTTGACTATATATCTGCCTTATGGATATGTTTTATGAGTATAAACAACCCTCTCTCATGTTTAGTGGGTGGTTTTAAAATTTATTTTGTCAGAATTTAAAAATGCCACTTTATCAGTGATTTCTCCAAGAATCCCTGGTACTTTTTTTTTTCAATTGTTTTTACTGTGGTAAAACATGCATAACATAAAATTTATCACCTTAACCATTTTAAGTGTATAGTTCATTGGAATTAAATACAATCATAAATACATTCATCAATGGAGACTTGAATTGCTTCCACTGTTTAGATATTGTGAATAAAGCTATGACATGGGCGTACAAATATCTCTTTGAGACTGTGAGACAGTGTTTTTAATTCTTTTGGGTGCATATACTGGAAATGGAAATGCTGGATCATATGGTCATTTTCCTTTTAATTTTTTGATGAACTGCTACACTGTTTTCCACAGTAGCTATACCATTTTACATTCCCACCAATAGTGCACAAAAGTTTTAATTTCTCTACATCCTTGCCAACATTTGTGGTTTTCTGTTTGTTTGATAGTAGCCATCTTACTGGGTCTCCTTGTAATTTTAATTTGCATTTTCCTAATGATTTTGGGCATCTTTTCATGTGCTTATTGGCCATTTGTATATCTTCTTTGGAGAATTGTCTATTTTAGTCCTTCGTCCATTTTGGAATCAGGTTGTTGGTTGTTGTTGCTGAGTTGTATGTACTCTCTATATATTCTTCATATTAATCTCTTATCAGATATGTGATTTACAAATATTTTCTCCCATTCTGTACGTTGCATTTTTACTCTGCTCATAGTGTATTTTGATGCACACATTTTTAAATTTTTATGGGTACCTAGTAGGTATATATATTTATGGGGTATATGAGATATTTTGATAGAGGTATACAATGTGTAATAATCATGTCAGGATAAATGGGGTATCCATCACCTCAAGCATTTATTATTTATTAGTGTTATAAACATTCCAAGTGTACTATTTTAGTTATTTTAAAATGTACAATAAATTATTGTTGACTGTAGTCACCCTGTTGTGGTACCAAATACTAGAACTTATGCATTCTATCTATCTATGTTTTTGTACCCATTAATCATCCCCACTTTTCCTCCCTGCTCCCCATTACCCTTCCCAGCCTCTGGTAACCATCCTTCTGTTCTTGATCTTCGTGAGTTCAGTTGTTTTTGTTTTTAACCCCCACAAATGAGTAAGAACACATGAAGTCTGTCCTTCTGTGCTTGGTTTATTTCACTTAACATAATTACCTCCAGTTCCATCCATGTTGTTGCAAATGGCAGGATCTCTGAAGCCCAGTTTGTCTATTTTTTCTTTTGTTGTCTGTGCCTTTGGTTTCATGTCCATCAAATAATTGGCAAATCCAATATCATGATGCTTTTACCCTGTTTTCTTCTAAATGTCTTATGGTTTTAGGTCTTACATTTAAGTCTTTGATCCATTTTGAATTAATTTGTGTGTATGATGTTAGGTAAGGTTCCATCTTCATTCTTTCACATAGGATATCCAGTTTTCCCAGCACCATTTGTCGAAAAGAATGTATTTTCCCCAAAGAATAGTCTTTTCTTTTATCTCTGAGTATTTTTATATTTTCCTGTGATTTCTTCTTTGATCCATCGATTGTTTAAGAATATGTCAATTTTCACAAATTTGTGAATTTTCCAGTTTTACTACTGTTATTAATTTCTAACTTCATCCTGTTGTAATTGGAGAATACTTGGAATGATATCTATCCTTTAAAATCTATTAGGACTAAGTTTGTGGCTTAACGTATAATCTATCCTGGAATATGTCCTATGCGCACTTTAGCAGAATGTGTGTGTTGTTGTTATGTAGAGTGGCCTGTGTATGTCTGTTAGAATTAGTTGGTTTATTGTGTTAAGTCCTCTATTTCCTTATTTCTCTTCTTTCTGGTTGTTCTATCCATTACTGAGTGTGGGATATTGAAGTCTCCAACCATTATTGCAGAACTGTCTATTTCTCCCTTCAATTCTGTCAATATCTGCTTCATATATTTTGATGGTCTGTTATTATAATTGTGTATATAATTGTTATATCTTCTTGCTGTATTGAACCATCTATTTATGTATAATGGCTTTGTCTCTTGAATCCTTTTTTGATTTAAAGTCTATTTTGTATGATATTAGTATAATCACTCCTGCTCTCTTTTGTTTACTATTTGCATACCATGTAGTTTTCCATCCTTTCACTTTCAACCCATTTGTGTCTTTGGATCTAAAATGAGTCTCCTTTAGAAAGTAGACATGTATACACACACACACACACATATATATGCACACACATATATTTTATGCATATGCATATATACACATACATATAGTTTTCAACTTTTATTTTAGGTTCAAGGGGTACATGTTCAGGTATTTTGCATGGGTAAATTGTGTGTCACAGGGATTTGATGCACATATAGTTTTGTCACAGAGGTAATCAGCATAACTCGTGATAGGTAGATTTTCAATCATCACCCTGCTCCTACTACCTATCCTCAAATAACCCCAATGTCTATTGTTCCCTTCTTTGTGTCCATGTGTACTCAGTGTTTAGCACCCACACATAAATGACAACACGCAGTATTTGGTTTTCTGTTCCTGTGTTAATTCACTTAGGATAATGGCCTCCAGATCCATCCATGTTGCTGCAAAGGCCATGATCTCATTCTTTTTATAGCTGTGTAGTATTCCATGGTGTAAATGTACCACATTTTCTTTATCCAGTCTACCATTGATGGGCATTTAGGTTGATTCCATGTCTTTGCTATGGTGTATAGTGCTGGAATGAACATATCCATACATGTGTCTTTATGGCAGAACGATTTATATTCCTTTGGGTACATACCCTGTAATGGGATTGCTGCATCAAATGGCAGTTCTATTTTAAGTTCTTTGAGAAATCTTCAGACTGCTTTCCACAGTGGCTGAACTAATTTACATTCCCACCAGCAGCGTATAAACATTCCCTTTACTCTGCATCCTCACCAGTATCTGTTATTTTTTGACTTTTTGACAATAGTCATTCTGACTGGTGCGAGATGGTATCTCATTATGGTTTTAATTTGCACTTCCCTAATGATTAGTAATATTGAACATTTTTTCATATGTTTGTTGGCTGCTCGTATGTCTTATTTTGAGAAATGTCTGTTTGTGTCCTTTGCTCATTTTTAACAAGGTTGTTTGGTTTTTGCTTGTTGATTTAAGTTCCTTATAGATTCTGGATATTGGATCTTTGTCAGATACACAGTTTGCAAGTATTTTTTCCCACTATATACATTGTCTGTTTACTCTGTTGATAGTAGAAAGAATATATTTGGATCATGTGTTTTTATCCATTCTGCTAATCTCTGCCTTTTGATTGGACAGTATAATCAACTTACATTTCAAGTAATTAAGAATAAGGAAGGACTTCTGATATTTTGGCACTCGTTTTTAATATTCTTTATAGTTTTGGGGGGCTCATTGCTTGCGTTACTGTCTTCTTTTGTGTTGATTCTTTTGTAGTGAGCAGTTTATTCTTTTCTCATTTCCTTTTGTGCATATTGTAGTTTCTTCATGCTTACCATGGGGATTACATTTAACATCCTAAAGTTATAACACTCTAATTTGAATTTATACCAGTTTAACCTCAATAACATATTAAAACTCTGTTTATTTACAACTTGGTTTTCACTCCTTTCAGTTGTTGACATCACAGGCTTACATCCTTCCACAATGTATTCCCAAGAACATAAACGAATAGTTCTTTTAAATTCATTCATCTCTTAAAGTTATGTAGGAAACGAAGTGTGGAGTTACAAATCAAAGTTACAATAATACAATCTTTTAGACTAATAATTTTTAAAATGTGTTAATCTCTTAAGCCATGCACAATTCAAAAAGTAGAGTTACAAATTGTTGTTATAATAATGCTATCTTTTATAATTGCCCATGTATTTATTGAGACTTTTTTTTTTTTTTAAGAAAAAGAGGTCTTCTTGTTACAGAAAACAGTTCTGAGCAGTTAACATTGTAAAAAGGTGTAAAAATACAGGGTAGGGGCTCTGAGCTCTCTGAAGAATTTCCTGACACACACTCTGAACTAAGGCTGAGAGATCTCTGGAAGCCTGGGCCTCTGACCCCTGCCCTGGGCCTGGTCCCCTTCCTCTTTCCCACGAACCCATGCTCCAGGGCTGACCAGAGACAAGGGCTCTCTCCAACCCTGGCTCAACCTCTCAAAGAAGACCTTGTACAATCTACAGTGGCTCATCCTGGAAGAGGGGGGCTGGACAGAGGTGGGGTCCGCAGGCGATGCCGGGAAGCCTCTCCAGGCCTGGAGCTGGAGTACCTCTCCTCAGCACTGCCAGTGGGGCTCCTCCTCATTCCACCTCAGCTCGAGGCCCCCAAGGGACCGGGCTCTGGGTGGGGTGTCCAAGAGGAGGGCCCTCCCCTGTCCTGGGCACAGGGCCGTTCTCCAGATGCCAGCAGGGGCTTATTTCTCTGGGGGGCCTGAGGATGGGGAGAAGGGTGCTGAGCTCCTTGGAAGCTCCTGCTGCAACTTTTGGTCCCTTCAGTGTGGATACCTGATCCTCCAGCTCGCGCACCCTCTGGTGGTGGGCCCGCTCCCATGCCTCTAGGGTGCCTTCAGCCTGGGCACTGCACAGGCGCTCCACCTCCTACTGCAGCTCCAGTTGCTAATGCTGCGCGTCCACCTCCAGCTGGGCTGGGCTGTGGCTCTGCTCCAGCGCCACCACCTGCGCCTCCAGCTGCTAGATCTGCCTCTGGGCCTCGGCCAGCTCCAGGTCAGCCCCCATGAGGGTCCGGTTCGGGCGACCCTTCTCTGCGCTCAGCGGCACTGTGTCCTTATGGCTGCGAAACTTCTCTCGCTCCACCTTGTCCAGTACCCTCCTGAGGGCCACGAGCTCCTTCTCCAGCCGCAGGGCTGAGCGCTCCACCTCCCGCTTCTTGGCTTCCAGCTGATCCAGGGCGCGCTGCAGGCTGCCCAGGCATTCCTGCAGCAGCCTCTGATCGTCCTGCAGCAGCCTCTGATCGTCCTGCAGCTTCTGGACCGTGTGCAGGGCTGCAGCCTGGCCCTCCTGCCGCTGCTGCAGCAGCACCTTCCGAAGCTGTTGTAGCTGGCCCTCGGCCTCCGCCCGCTGCAGCTCCAGGTCAGCCACCTTTCCTGGCAACGTCTGCACCTGCTCGCCAAGGGAGCTGCTCTGCTTCCCTGCCTCAGACAACGTCTGCCCGGCGGCGTCCAGCCATTCCAGGAGCACTTGGCGGTCAGGTTCACAGGCGGTCAGAGCCTTCTGTAGATGCAGGTTCTTGTCCTGGGTGCGGCTGAGGCTGGCACTGCTCTAGGCCAGGGCCTCTGCCAGGCCTCGCATCTTGACCCGCAGGAGCCCCTCCCTTTCCTCCACCTTGGCCAGGGCCCCATTCAACCACTCCACTTTCAGCTGCAGGATCCCTGCCTTCACCTCACTGTCTGCCACCTGTCTCTGCAGAGAGTCCATCTGATTCTGGAGGGCCTGGGCCCGGGCCTCGCGGTCGCTCAGGCCCAGGTGGCTGCGCTACGGCTCCCCCTCAAGCGAGTGCCGCTGCAGTTCCAGCTTGATGGTGCGGCTCTCGGAGGCGTCCAGCATCTCCTCCAGGCACCGCTTGTCGTCCTTCAGCTTTCTCTCGTTGGCCTTCATCTTGCTAATCTTCTCCTGACTGGCCCAGAGCTCGCTCTCTGTGGCCTGCAGGCTTCTCTCCAGTGTGGCCATCTGGTCCAGCGTGGGCCGGCGCTCCGGCTCACTGCGCCGCACGCTCTCCTCCTGCAGCGCCAGCTCCGCCTGGACCCCGCTCAGCCGCCCATCCACACTGCGCAGGGCTTCCTCACTCTCAGCCACCGCCTTCTGCAGTTGCCTGGCCCTCGAGGTTGTGGTGTCCCTCTCGGCCTCCATCTCGGCCAGCTGGCGATTCAGGGCACTCTGGGTCCAAAGTTCGTCCTGTTCTCTCAGGGTGCTCCGCAGCTCCTGCAGGAATTCCCGGAAGGCCCCGCGCACTGCCTCTGGGTCCGGGTCTGGAGGAGCCGGGGAGGTGGCAGGTCCTGGAAATGGTGGCTGGGACCCAGGGCTGCATTCTAAGGTGCTGGGGCGGCTGAGCCTTTCCCCGCTTCCTCCGGCGGGCGCATCCCGGGTAGGGGAGCCCGGCACCGGTGGCGGGGCTGGCCTGGGCTGGGCTGGGCTGGGCGCGCAACCGAGGGCGAGGCCGCGGCAAAGAGCGGAGCGCAGGCCACCTAGCTGGGCCTCCACTGCGCACCGCTGCACCCCCACGCGGGCCAGCTCGGCCTCCAGGTCTCGTGCCTGGCCCTCGGCCGCACTCAGCCGCAGGCCCAGCTCCGCAGCCTCGGCCTGCGCAGCCTCCAGCTTGAGCTCCAGGCCACGGGCGTGGTCCAGCTGCTGGTTTTCGGTGCCGCGCACCTCCTCCAGGGAGCCCAGCAGGCCTCGCTCGCGGATCTGGAGCTCGCCTTCTTGTTCCGGCAGCTTCCGCTGGGCTACCTGGAGCTCCTGCCGCGTCGCCTCCAGGCTGGTCTCGCCCTTCAGCAGCCTCTGCCGGAGGCCCAGGGTCTCCCGCCGGCTCTCCTTCTCTGCCCGCTAGCCCAGCGCCAGGCGGCCCTGCAGCTCTGCCAGCTCGCGGCCCACCCTGGTATTCTCACTGTCCAGCATCTTCATGTGACGCCAGAGTTCCTGTAGCTCCCTCCAAGCCTCCAGCCGTGAGCACTCCACCTCCTGCAGCCCAGTCTGAAGCTCACCGTCCTCCTTGCCCATGGCTGCCTGTGCCTCCTCTAGGAGTGCCAGCTTCTGCTCCTTGTCCTCATCGGTAAACTTCAAGTTGATGCACTCGCTCTCTACCTTCTTCCCAGCGGCCCGCAGTGCCTCACGCTCCTTGGCGCCCTCGCCCAGACTGCGCCACAGCTTGTCCGCCTCCTGGCGCTGCACCTTAAGGCCCTCCTGGCCCTCACGCAGCTTGCGCTGGGCCTCCAGCAGCTCCCGCTGAAACTGGTGGCCAGGCTGTGCCTTGTACCCATCAACTTCTCTGACAACTTCTCTGACGGAGTCTTTTCAGACCCCTTCAGAGACAAGGCCTGCTGCTTCTTGCCCTGGGCCAAGAGGAGGCCCTCATCGCGCTCCTGCTGCAGGGCAGCGATCTCCTTGCTCAGCCCTTCCTTCTCGATCTCCAGCTGGGCCAGCAGCTCCTCCTGCTCACGCTGCTGCTGACTCTGCAGCTGGGCCCTCTTGGCTTCCAGCTCCCGCCATGCTGCCTCCTTTTCGGGCTGGACTCCCTGCAAGTCCTCCTCCTGGGCTGCCCACTGCTCCCACAGAGATGCCTGGGCATCCCGCTCAGCCTGCACCAGCTTCTGAGCCATCAGCTCCTTGTCTAGGCTGGCTTTCTGCTGTGTAGCTATTATTTGCTGCCGCAGCCCCGCCAGCTCCCCAGTCAGGGTCTCCTTGGCCAACAGCAGGACCTGCCCATCGGCTTCCAGCCTGATCCCGACGGGCCTCGAGCTGAGCCAGGTGCTATTGCACTTCAAACAGGCTGCCCCCAGGGCTTCCTTCTCCAAGCGCAGGCGTGTGGCCTCCTCTGACAGGGTGATGCCTTCATGCTCTGCTGCAGCCAGCTGCATAGCCAGGCCAGTGCGCCCCTTGGCTAGCGCCTCCTTCTCCTGGGCCACTCGCTTCGGAGCCTTTACCTGCCACTGTGGCTCCCACTGGGCCTGCTCCAGCTCCTGCTCCTGCCCGCTCAGCTGCTGGGAGAGCTGAGCTAGCTGCTCTTGCAGCCGGCTGAGCTCATGAAGCAGCGTGGGGAGCTGCTGCTCCAGCGCCTCCTGGAGGTCCTCTGCCACTCCAGCCCTCCAGGCCCTCCAGAGCCCTGCAGCGCCACCTCCTGCTCCAGCCGCAGCTCCTCCAGCCGCTCCTGCTGTTCCCGGCGCCACAGTGGCTTCCTGCTCCGCTTGCCTCAGCCGGGCCTGCAGGGCTGCCTTGTCTTCTTCCAGCTGGGCGACAAGGAGGTTCAGATCCAGCCTGTCCTGAGACAGGCTCTCGTTGAGGGCACTCAGCTTGGACAGGGAGTCCTGCAGGGATGCCTCCTCTGCCTTCAGCCTGGTCATGGACAGCTCGAGTTCCACCCCGCCAGCCTCAACCTTGGTCAGCGCCTCGGCCACCTGAGCCTTCTGGGCCTGCAGCATGTCCCGCTGCAGTGTGGGGCAGCTCAGCGCCTCCCTCACCTCCACCAGCTCCTTCGCCAGGCCTGAGCGCTTGCCTTCCAGCTGCTCTAGCTGTTTATGGCTGCGCTCAAGCTCCTGAGGCACCTATGCACCATCCTGCACCGCATCCTCTTGCTCTTCCTCAGTCGGTCCCGATGGCGCTGCAGCTCCTCCTGGGCAGCCCGCAGCTTCTCCCGCTCCTTCAGAAGCTCCTTGGCCTGTTGCTGGGCCACCTGCAGACTGTGGGCCAGGTTGCTCTTCTCCCTGCTCAGTAGCTCATTGGCGTTCAGCAGCCGCTGTACCTCGCGCTGGGCGTCCTCATGGGCCTGCATGGCGCCATCGGTCTTGTCCCGCTGGTGCTGGAGCTGTTCCTCTAGGGCCCGCCGCTCAACCTCGCTGTCACTAAGCTGCTTCCACAGGGTGCCCAGAAGGTCCTGGTTTGCCTCATAGTGCCCACGCGTATCCTGGACCTGCAGCTGGCACTTGTGTAGGGCAGAGTGGATCAGGGCGAGCCTGGAGGAGTTTGAGCTAGCCACCGACCTGCCTCGGTGGGGCGAAGGGCTGCTACCCGGCCAGGAGCGCTGTGGTGGGGACGGGATCCTCTGGCCCCAGAGCTCCGCAGGCTGCCATCGGATGCGTCCGTGGTGTGCTTGGAGCCGCTCAGCTGGACACCATCTCAGTGTCCAACAGGACGGCCAATGCGAGGTCCCTCAGGGTGTGCTGCAGCCCTTCTCCATCCTCTGTCTCCAGGGCCTACTGCTCCTGTAGCCACAGGGATTCCAGGGCCTCAGGCTTGCCGAGAGCCTTGTTGATCTAATCCTACTCCAGATTCTGCTTCTGAAGACGCTCCACTGCCAGGGTCAGCTTTGTCACTCTGGCACTGAGGTCGGCCTTGTCCAGGTCGCTTTGCATCTGCTGCTGGGCCAGGTCCTTCTTGCGGAGCACCTTGTCCCGCAGCTGCTCCTCCAGCTGGACCTGCAGCAGGACTTGCTTCTCCAGGGCCGCTTCAGCCCCGCTCTCTGCCAGCTGCAGGCCCGTGCTCTGTACCAGCCCCCCTCCTGGAGAGCGAATGATTTCCAGGCCAGCTCACCTCCCAGCTACAGCAGGTCCCTCACGGTGGACATCTTCACCTCGCTGACCAGCCACCCGACCCCCACCTGCCTCCAGAGGAGTAGCAGACGACTGTACTCATTGCTGAAGTAGGCGTTGAAGGACTCCTCCTTGAGCCTCCATGCCACCTCCCGCTGCTCCAGCTCCTTGTGTCTGTGTGTCCAGTCGCTGGTCACCTTTCGTATGTCCTCACTCAGAGCCTGGCTGGCTGAGCCTGCCTGGTCCAGCTGCTCTCAGAGCATGCTATTCACCTGGACCAGGCTGGCACTCTTCTGCTGCTCCTCCTCCAGCCGGATGAGGGCGCTCTCCAGGTCTTGGCTGTGCTCTGTGTCCCTCAGTCGCTGCTGCTCAGGCTCTCCCGATCTCTCCAGCAGCTGCTGCTCCAGCTCCGAACACCTCTTCTTGTACTGGAGAATCTTGGCCTGCAGCTGCTGCATAAGCTGGGCCTGCCGCTGTTGGCCCTCCTGGTAGGCCAGCAGCTTGTGGCCAGGAGGAGGCCTGCTCCTCCTGCAGCTGCCTCCACAGCTCCACACTCTGCTGTAGCAGCCCCCTGGGCTCCTGCATCTCCAGCTCTCCAGACTCCAGACGCACAGGCTGCTCCAGCGCGTTGTACTTAATGGTGAGCTCATCACGCTTGGCGTGGCTCTGGGCCAGCAAGTCCTCCACGTGCGATAGCTCCTGCTGCTGCAGCTGGTTCTTCTCCTGCAGTGAGAGCAGCAGTGCCATCTCTGTGGCCCATAGTGGGACTAGGCGCTCAGGCCGGGAGAGGTTGCAGGTGACAATCTCCCTGATGCGGACAGGTAGGATGATGGTCTGAGGGTCCTGGGCCAGGTCCCGTGCGCCCAAGCCCTTCTCCTGGCCCAGGACGCTTCTCTCCAGTGTCTGGATAACTGTCTCCAGCGTCAGCTGGGCCTCTTGTGCCCTCTACAGCCCCAAACTCATGGTGGGGTGTCTGTGGGCATCCCTTCAGCTCCCTTCTGCAGGACCCCAAGACTAGCTCAGTCAGCACACCCCACAGTCAGGCTGCTGTACTGAGCACCAGGCAGATTAAGCTTAAATCCCGCCACGCCCCATGTGACCACAGCCGTGGGAGGAGCGGGATGGGGGTTGAGAGGGGAGGGGATGGGAAAGCACAGGAGAGGAGGGAAGCAGAGGCAGGGGGGATCTGAGAGAAGAGGAAGGATGAAGGAGAAGGGAGGAGAAGGGAGAGAAAGGGAAGGAAAAGAGAAGAGGGAATAGGGGAGGAAAGAAGGGGGGAATCTTTATTTCTTCATACAGCTTTGAGTTCCTATCTATTATCCTTTCATTTCACCTTGCAGTACTCTCTTGAGCAGTTCTTGCAGGACAGGTGTAGTGGTAACAAACTCCATTAGCTTTTGTTTATCTGGGAATATCTTAATTTCTCCCTCACATTTGAGGAACAGTTTTGCCAGATATAGCATTCTTAGTCAACATATTTTTAGCATGCTGAATATATCAGCCCACAGCCTTCTGTCATCTAATGTTTCTGAAGATAAAATTGCTAACAGTTTCATTGAGGATCACTTGTATATGATGAGTCATTTTTCTCTTGATGCTTTCAAGATTTTTCTCTTTGTCTTTGTCTATTGAAAATTTCATTATAAGGTGCCTTGGTTTTGGGGCATCTTTCAGTTCATCTTACTTGGCATTCATTGAGATTCTTGGAGGTTTATATTCATGTCTTTCATAAAATTTGTTAAGTTTTTGGTCATTATTTTTTCAGACATTTCCTTTGCCCCTTTCTCTCTCTCTTTCCCTTTTGGGACTTCCCCAATGCATATGTTGATGGGCTTGGTGGTATCCACAAGTCCCTTAGGCTCTGTTCATCTTTTCTTCAATCTTTTATCTACCTGTTCCTCAGACTTGATAATTTCCATTGTCCTATTTTCGAGGTTGCTGATTCTTTCTTTTGCCATGCTCAAGTCTGCCTTTAAACCCCTCTTCTGATTTTTTAATTTCAGCTTTTGTACTTTTTGGCTCCACAGTTTATTTTTGGTTTCTTTCTTAGGCTTTCTATCTCTTTCTTGATATTTCCATTTTGTTCATGCATCACTTTCTTGATTTTCTCCACATCTTCCTTTAGTTCTTGAGCATTTTTAAGAGAGTTGTTTTACAGTCTTTGTCTAGTAGATCTGCTGTCATATATACTAGATCAGGGACTGTTTCTGTTGATTGATTTAATTTTTTTTCCTTTGAATGTGCCATACTTTCGTGTTTCTTTGTATGCCTTGTGATTTTTTGTTGAAAATTAGACATTTGAATCTAATAATGTGAGAATTTTGGAAACCAGATTCTTCCCCTTCCTTGGTGTTTGCTGATTTTGTTATTGTTTTTATTTATTGTGTTTCTTTTTATTGCTGTAGGTTTTTTCTTTGCCAAAGATTAGCCTGGGGTGTAAACTTAAGATCTTCTCAGGTGTTTTCTGAGCCTGCAGCTTTCCCTGTGCATGTGCAGTCACTTTCTGATTTCCCCCATATGTGCAGTTGTTTTTGAACGTCCTAGTCTTTAATCTCTGGCTTCCAAAAGGAGAAAAGGGTAAAATGAAGGAAGGAAAAGGAAAAGTGGTGCTAACCCTTTAAATCTTGGGAAGTTGCTTCAGCCAGAGCGGGAGGGACTTGCAACAATGAAGAGAGGTGCAACAATAATGGTCACCCTCCTCTTTGTCTGCAAGTCTGTGATCACGAGCAGCAATCAGCTATCTGAGTACAGATGTGCAATATTGGGAGGGCAAGTTCCTTTTTGCCCACTCTTGCTCATGTAAGCTATGTGGAAACTGTTCCATTAACATGTGCACTGTGCTTGCCACAGGGCTGGGGCTGCTGGATGGATAGTTGCTAGTGGACCAAGAACACACTTTACCTCCAAACTTTCCCATGGAAATTGCAAGTCTTCAATATACTGAAGAGTTCCAAAATAGCTATATCGGGGTCTCAGTGCAATTTTTATCTCAGTGGGGAGACTGATTCCTACTCCACCACCTTCCCAGGATCTTCCTAACCTTAAATTTTAAACATGCACACTAAAAATTATATTTTTTCGAGTTATTCAGCAGCTCAATTCTTTTCCTGACAAAACAAAAGCCTTACCCATGTTATCTTCCCCCAGCACTCTATCTCCACAATTCTCATGTTATTGTTTTGAATTTTAATATAAGCTTGTTATGAGTGCACAGAAAACTTTTCTCCTCCCCTTCTCCATACATTTCCTTCTACCCATCCCTCTTTTTATAAGTGTGAGTACACACTGAGGGTACAGACTCAGGAGAAAAACTATATGGGTACAAATCTTTGCTCCTCCAGGTGTGTGACCTTGGGCAAGTTTCTTCACTGCTCTGAGCCCAAGTTTCCTCATGTTTATAAAGAATGATAATGTAAGTTTCTGTTTTAGGGTCATGGCATTACATTATTTAGTACATGTAATGTGCTTAGAGCAGTACCTGACACAAAGTAAGTTCTCAATAAATATGTTATTTTTTTCTCCTTCTTTGTTTGCTTAACCATCAATGTATGTTGATATTTTTAAACCCCTTTTAATTACCATTTACTTGCTATTATTTCTTGACTTCCATTCCTTCCTTGTGGGTTTCTCGTTCTTATTGCTAACATACATATTTTCAGTAATTGTTTCAGCAAGAGTTGATGGATAGTAAAATGTCCAAGTTCTTCTATGTGTCCGAAGGTGTTCATTTCACATTTTTTCATAAGTTCTAGGCTTATGGATTTCTTGTCATGCTTTGAAGACATTGTGACACATGGAAAATCGAGACTAAGTAACCATCCCAATCCCCTAATGTACCTTCCTGGACTTCACAGTCAGAAAAGTCCAAATCTGTATTTCTCAGATTACCCTGTAGTAGGAGGTTCTGAATATGAATGATATCCTACCAGTTAGGTACTCTTGGGTGAAACTGAAATGATGGATGGGAAGCAGCAGCCACCTTCCTGCTTCTTTGGGTCTTTCTGCTTGTGAACACAGTCATGCAGACTTTATGTTTTCCTGCTTCAGTGTTCCTTTGTGCTGTAACTAGCTTCATGGTGTCAAAAGGTGGTTGTGATATGACAGCAGATTTCTGATCTCTGAATCACAGCTACAGGAATGTCTTCTTGAAGTTAATAGCTTCAGTGTTGGGCTCCCAATTTCCTACCATCTGAATTGAGTACAAGTGTTACCTACCTTAATGAGCCAGTTCTGCTGTGGTACCCTGGGAGTGGTTTTAGAGGCCCAACCTACCTTTCTCTCTTTCGGCCTTGAAATAATTTTGTAAGGACCTGGTCCATGGTTCAATTGAACTTCTGTTTAAAACAGCTACAGTGAGTTCTGTTTCCTGCAACTGAACCCTTATTGATGCATTGTCTTCTGGCACCCATTGTTGTGGATGATGCTTGTTTTTCTTTTTATGGATAATGTGTCTTTCCTCTCTAGTGACTTTCAGGATATTTCCTTTGTCTTCAGTGTTGTTTAATTTAACTGAAGGGGCCCAGCGGTATATTTTGTGTATATACATATCCTACTCACCACTTGAGGTTTTGTTTTTGTTTGTTTGTTTTTTTGGCATATTGGTACAAATCCAGACCCTGCACTGAGCACAGTGCAGAATTAGGAATTGAGAGTCTAGATGTTTCACTTCATTTCAAACCATGGTTTAAGCAGGGGACTCACTTTCAGGAGAGACCTGAGGTGGATAGATCAAGATATTCTAGTTTTCATTCATGATGGAAACATTTTCCTACCACCTAGACCCATACAGAATACCTAGTTCTGGCTCGCTATCACATGCAGTACCTGCCCACAGTTTAGCTCTCTTTCCTAGCTTCTCAGACCTGTTTCCCTTGCTAGCTTCCAAGGGCTATGAAGCTTCAGGTCCCATTTACTGCTCTGCATTCCTTCTGCTTCTGGGTCTTAGAGGTTTCTTGTTACACTTTTGAGAATGGCTACTATTTTTAAAATATTTTTAAAATATGCTATCCATCATTATGGTGTGTTTGGAAAAGAAGGTGGGGAAACAGTGGATTAGGGTGGTGTTCTTTCAAGCTAGTTCAAACTGACATCCTCACCTGAAGTTGCTACCCATCACTGAATGATAAAAGGCATATCTCGTTTCCTTTAAAAAAAAAAAATTACTCTCTATAGTTGAAAACAGAAGGACAACTAAGCAATAGGCCTATGAAAATATTTAATCCTCATTATGTATTCAAAGGAATACAAAATAAAAGATCAAAATAAACTATTTTAACCTATCAAACTGAGAGACTGACTAACCCGTTGTGAGACTCAGGGATAGGTAAAGTAGAGTAGAAGGAAAGGATCAAGTTCTCTCTCCTAGGAAAAAGAGTTAGCTCTAGCCTTAAAATAGAGATGGTCAAGAAGGAAATATGCATTTATAGCCATACCACCCTGAATGTGCCCAATCTCGTCTGATCTTGGAAGCCAAGCAGGGTTGGGGCTGGTTAGTGCTTGGAGGGGAAACTGCCAGGAATACCAGGTGCTGTAGGTTTTTTTTTTTTTTTAAGGGAAACATTTTAGAAAAGTGATGGGTTAAATATTATATTGATCTTGAAGGAAGGGAAATACACCCAGTTTGAGGCAATGAAAGGTAGTAATAAGTTTTTTAATCTATTGAATCAGAATCGCCACCATTGTCTCAAAAAACTCTCATCCTGACTGGAGTGAGTAGTGTAACTTGGTATCCCAACTCTGGAGAGTATCAAAAGCCCTAAGCCATGCATACCCTTTGGTGTACTTTCTAGGAATATGTATCAAGGAATTGATCATGACTGTGCCACAGCATTTATCCACAACGACATCTGTCACTGTATCACTTATAAAAACAAGGAAAAACAACAATAAAAAGCAAACCAACCCCCACCAAAATAAATGACAACAAAGAAAAACAACCAAAGGGCACTGGGGGATACATGATGAAACCTTCATACAAAAGAGATACTAGGTAGCTTTGGATGTAGGAAAATGCATAATAACACGGTAAGACAAACATAAAATAGTGGAATCAGATTTCAAAGTAGTATGTTTGTAGTTTTACATACATAAAAGATGCACACGAAGTGAAAATTCGTCCAAAACCCAGCAATTTCCCTTGGGAGTAGGGTGGGTAGGAGTAGGATGGGATTTTGCATGCTCTTCATATTTCCCATTTCTCAATGTATTTGCTCTGCTGCCCCTGGAACTTCCCGCTTACTTAGCTGCCCTCTTGCCCTCTCTTGACTCAGTCTCTTAGGTCCCAATCAATCTCTAGAGGTGGAATGGAAGAAAGACAGGTGGACCCATCTCAGGGTGGCCCCAGCTGCTCCCACTGGGGAGCTCGATTTGGAGAAGGCTCCCAGGTCTACCCCTCATCCAAGCCCTGGATTTCTTCTGGACCCCACCCAGAAAGGACAGGGTCATCTTCCATCTTTGCTATTCCATTCCACCGTTCTTCCAGCCCAATTCCCTGCCTCTCCAGGGGGCATTGGTAGCTCAGGAAAAGAGCTTCTTCTTGGGGTTCTATTTCAGACTTGGTTACTGTCTTTGGTTTCTCTGTAAAATGGAGATAACGGTTAGGTAGTTGTGGGATTATGATGAGATTAGGAATGCAAAGCACCTAGAATGGTGCCTGGCACATGACAGGCTCTCATCAGAGGTCGGTTCCCTTCACTTGGTTCCTTTTCCCCACAGTAACAAGGCTGCTCCAGGTGAGACCTGATGACAATGAACATTGTATTCACTGCTTACAAGCATCCCAACAGAGCCTTACTAAAAACTCCAGGTTGTGCTGTTTGCCTGGCACTACACAGTAGTAAGTGGAAGAGCTGGGCTCAGGGCTCAGGTCTCCTGGGGTCCCATCGGAGCAGAACTGGCCTTCCTGCCTTCTTTTCCTCTGTAGGAGGGATGGGAGGGGTGGTCCTCCCTCTTCAAGAGGCCTTGGAGTCAGGCTCTGGGGGGATCATTTCCCATCTTGGTTTGCCAAGTCATGTGATCCATGGAGTGGGGATGAAGAGGACCATCTAGACAAAGGGGAGGGAAGCTTAAGGACTGGGGTCCATTTCTCCTGTGGTGGCAGATGCCATAGGGCATTAGCACCAGTGCTTTTGGACGACTCCTCCTTGTCAGGGTGCTCTGACCCCTGGGTAGCCCTTGGCAACAGGAGTGCCCCCAGGGCCTGTAAACCCAGGCTACTCCTGAATCTGAGCATAGCCCTGTGTCCTCAGGATGCCTCCCCACCGGGGCCCTGTGGGGCTTCCTCTAATACTACCCTCCGCCCTTCCTCCCCCGCCTTCTGCCTGTTTGCCAACGCTTATAGCAGCCACTAGGAAGCGCTCTCCGGTGGGAGCCACTAGGAAAGGGGGCTCTGATGGGCCAGAGTTTGCCTCCAACATTGGGAAAGGGAAGCAGGCTTCCAGGGCCAGGTCCTTTATCTTCTCCAAGATTCTGAAGTAACCTTGCTGGTAGGGAGGCAGTGGGAGGTGGCCTCAGGCAAGGAGAGGAGTCTCAGTGCTACACAAAATGACCTGTGTCATTTCAGTTCACTTCACCTTAGTCCACCCTCAGGATTCTACTGACTTAGACACTTTTGATCACCAGACGCTAAAACGGAAGGGGACTTATGTTTTGGATCGTTTGAACAAAGGTTGTCAACAGGACAAGCAGCTACCTCTCGGGGCCAGGATAGGCTGCTGCCTGCTTCTCATGGGGCAGTGGCCCGGGTCAAGTCGGGTCTCAGCACAGCCTCTGAACAGGAAACATGGTCCCCGCCACAGCCTGCTACAGCCTCCCCCAGCCCTAGCCTCCAGAGGCTTCTCCCTGCCAGCTCCTGGCCATGGGAGCCGGTGACCTCACCATGGGGCCTCTCTCCACCCAGGGCCACTGCATCACCCCCACCAGACACGGGAGGCCTCCAGTTGGGATTTTAGTGTATTAAACCAAGGACTTTTTTTTTTT